>NW_021163309.1:0-150727 GCF_004324835.1 Dendronephthya gigantea | reverse complement strand
ATCAAAAAGTACGCATTGTGTACAGTGATATGCAATAAAACACATATCACGGCGCAAATATGCAAAAAAGTATTTTAGGCCGAACACAAAATTCAAAAATACCCTTGTCAATCTCCAAAAAGCTACTTATTTATGTGAAAAAATATGCTGTTTTCCACCGTAAGTTTCCAAGATGAGTAATTTTGAAGACTAATTGTCAATATCATTCCCTAGTTATAATCGAAAGGTTTGAATCAAAATAAAGCCCAATCGACAAAACGCCATTACCTAGGTTAATCAAGAAGCTGCTTTCCAATGCAGTAATTTTTAAAATCTTAAACATTTCTCAGCAATCTTTCTTTTCCTATCAAAAAGTAGCATTGTGTACAGTGATAACATAAACACACACATATCACGGCGCAAATATGCAAAAAGTATTTGAGGCCGAACACAAAATTCCAGAATACCTTTGTATTCCTATTAATTACGATAAATTACCAGGACAATGCTTTTCCTTATATAATTGTATCCACGCTTGTTTGTAATTCTACAACAATAAAATGGCTAATTCATATATGAACCTTGCCTATAGGCTAATTTTCAATAGCAATCACTACAATGGAAAGTCTTCATTCGAAGCTATGGTTCAATCTCCAAAAAGCCAATTATTTATGTGAGAAAATAAGCTTTTTTTCACCGTAGTCTTTTTGAAACTCTTACACATTTCCCAGCGAATTTTTCTTTTCGTATCAAAAAAGTGTACATTGTCTCCAGTAAAGTGAAATGCAACGCAAAAATCATAGCGCAAATAAGAAAAAAAAATAATGGGAACAGAAAAGAAAATTCCAGAAACAACCTGTCAAGTAATATATAGTAGCTGTGTTAATATTAGGATAAACTACCGAAACAATATACTTTTCGTGATATAACTATGTCCAGACTTGTTTTAGTTAACTGACAATCAAGAAGAGCAATTTTGAAGGCTAATTGTCAATATCATACTCTAAATACAATCCAAAGGCTTTAATTAAAACTACGGCGCAATTTACAAAACTCCATTATCTAGGTTAATCAAGAAGCTGCTTTCCAATGCAGTATTTTTAAAATCCTAAACATTATCCAGCAAATCTTCATTTTCCTATCAAAAAATTACGCATTGTGTACAGTGATATGCAATAAAACACACATATCACGGCGCAAATATGCAAAAAAGTATTTTAGGCCGAACACAAAATTCAAAAATACCCTTGTCAATCTCCAAAAAGCTACTTATTTATGTGAAAAAATATGCTGTTTTCCACCGTAAGTTTCCAAGATGAGTAATTTTGAAGACTAATTGTCAATATCATTCCCTAGTTATAATCGAAAGGTTTGAATCAAAAACAGCCCAATCGACAAAACGCCATTACCTAGGTTAATCAAGAAGCTGCTTTCCAATGCAGTATTTTTTAAAATCTTAAACATTTCCCAGCAAATCTTTCTTTTCCTATCAAAAAAGTACGCATTGTATACAGTGATATACAATAAAACACACATATCACGGCGCAAATATGCAAAAAAGTATTTGTAGCCAAACGCAAAAATCCAGAATACCTTTGTATTCCTATTAATTAGGGTAATTACCACGACAATGCTTTTCCTTATATAATTGTATCAACGCTTGTTGTAATTCTACAACAATAACATGGCTAGTTCAAATATGAACCTAGCCTATAGGCTAATTTTTTAATAGCAATCACTACAATGGAAAGTCTTCATTCGAAGCTATGGTTCAATCTCCAAAAAGCCAATTATTTATGTGAGAAAATACGCTTTTTTCCACCGTAGTCTTTTTGAAACTCTTACACATTTCCCAGCGAATTTTTTTTTCGTATCAAAAAAGTGTACATTCTCCAGTAAAGTGAAATGCAACGCAAAAATCATAGCGCAAATAAGAAAAAAAATAATGGGAACAGAAAAGAAAATTTCAGAAACAACCTGTCAAGTAAATATAGACTGTGTTAATAATTAGGATAAACTACCGAAACAATATACTTTTCGTGATATAACTATGTCCAGTCTTGTTTTAATTAACTGACAATCAAGAAGAGCAATTTTGAAAGCTAATTGTCAATATCATTCTCTAATTACAATCCAAAGGCTTTAATCAAAACTACGGCGCAATTTACAAAACTCCATTATCTAGGTTAATCAAGAAGCTGCTTTCCAATGAAGTATTTTTTAAAATCTTAAACATTTACCAGCAAATCTTCATTTTCCTATCAAAAAAGTACGCATTGTGTACAGTGATATGCAATAAAACACACATATCACGGCGCAAATATGCAAAAAAGTATTTTAGGCCGAACACAAAATTCCAAAATACCCATGTCAATCTCCAAAAAGCTACTTATTTATGTGAAAAATATGCTGTTTTCCACCGTAATTTTCCAAGATGAGTAATTTTGAATGCTAATTAACAATTAGACAACGAGGCGGAGTTGTCTATGAGCGAATAGTCAACGAGGCGAAGCCGAGTTGACTATTTGCTCATAGACAACGAGGCCGAGTTGTCTAATTGTTTTAGTATAAACTATAACATTAATTTACAACTAGGAAACACAATACAAAAATATTGAAACTGAAATTTATTTCGTATATTAAAGGGAAGAAAATATTTTAATTGTTGTTCGCGTAAAATGTTTTAAAATTCAGTTTAAATATAAAAATTCAATTGAGTATACGTTATTTTATGTATTTTCTTACCCTTAAAAATTGCAATTCCGTATTTTGTTGCTTTTTTTGTTTTTCTGGTACGGAATTGTCCAACAAGTCGTCCAAAAAATCTTCAGATACTTCGGCGAAACGCGAATTTTCCGCCATTGTTTTGAATTTTGCTACTAGTAGGCTATCACTAATAGCCTACTAGTAGCGTAGCCAATCAGAACGCAGGAAAAGTGATAGCCTATTAGTAAGTTTATACTAATTGTCAATATCATTCCCTAGTTATAATCGAAAGGCTTTAATCAAAACTACGGCGCAATTTACAAAACTCCATTATCTAGGTTAATCAAGAAGCTGCTTTCCAATGCAGTATTTTTTAAAATCTTAAACATTTCCCAGCAAATCTTCCTTTTCCTATCAAAAAAGTACGCATTGTGTACAGTGATATACAATAAAGCACAAATATCACGGCGCAAATATGCAAAAAGTATTTTAGGCCGAACACAAATTTCCAAAATACCCTTGTCAATCTCCAAAAAGCTACTTATTTATGTGAAAAAATATGCTGTTTTCCACCGTAATTTTCTAAGATGAGTAATTTTGAAGGCTAATTGTCAATATCATTCCCTAGTTATAATCGAAAGGCTTTAATCAAAAATACGGCGCAATCTACAAAACGCCATTACCTAGGTTAATCAAGAAGCTGCTTTCCAATGCAGTATTTTTTTAAATCTTAAACATTTCCCAGGAAATCTTTCTTTTCCTATCAAAAAAGTACGCATTGTGTACAGTGATAACAATAAAACACACATATCACGGCGCAAATATGCAAAAAAGTATTTGAGGCCGAACACAAAATTCCAGAATACCTTTGTATTCCTATTAATTACGATAAATTACCAGGACAATGCTTTTCCTTATAATTGTATCCACGCTTCTTGTAATTCTACAACAATAACATGGCTAATTCATATATGAACCTTGCCTATAGGCTAATTTTTCAATAGCAATCACTACAATGGAAAGTCTTCATTCGAAGCTATGGTTCAATCTCCAAAAAGCCAATTATTTATGTGAGAAAATAAGCTTTTTTCCATCGTAGTCTTTTTGAAACTCTTACACATTTCCCAGCGAATTTTTCTTTTCGTATCAAAAAAGTGTACATTGTCTCCAGTAAAGTGAAATGCAACGCAAAAATCAGCGCAAATAAGAAAAAAATAATGGGAACAGAAAAGAAAATTCCAGAAACAACCTGTCAAGTAAATATAGACTGTGTTAATATTAGGATAAACTACCGAAACAATATACTTTTCGTGATATAACTCCAGACTTGTTTTAGTTAACTGAAAATCAAGAAGAGCAATTTTGAAGGCTAATTGTCAATATCATACTCTAAATACAATCCAAAGGCTTTAATTAAAACTACGGCGCAATTTACAAAACTCCATTATCTAGGTTAATTAAGAAGCTGCTTTCCAATGCAGTATTTTTAAAATCTTAAACATATACCAGCAAATCTTCATTTTCCTATCAAAAAAGTACGCATTGTGTACAGTGATATGCAATAAAACAACATATCACGGCGCAAATATGCAAAAAAGTATTTTAGGCCGAACACAAATTCCAGAATACCCTTGTCAATCTCCAAAAAGCTACTTATTATGTGTAAAATATGCTGTTTTCCACCGTAATTTTCCAAGATGAGTAATTTTGAAGGCTAATTGTCAATATCATTCCCTAGTTATAATCGAAAGGCTTTAATCAAAACTACGGGGCAATTTACAAAACTCATTATCTGGTTAATCAGAAGCTGCTTTCCAATTCAGTATTTTTAAAATCTTAAACATTTCCCAGCAAATCTTCCTTCTCCTATCAAAAAAGTACGCATTGTGTACAGTGATATACAATAAAACACACATATCACGGCGCAAATATGCAAAAAAGTATTTGAGGCCGAACACAAAATTCCAGAATACCTTTGTCAGGTAAAATAATCTGTGTTAATTACGATAAATTACCCCGACAATGCTTTTCCTTATATAATTGTGTCCACGCTTGTTGTAATTCTGCAACAATAACAAGGCTAGTTCATATATGAACCTAGCCTATAGGCTAATTTTTCAATAGCAATCACTACAATGGAAAGTCTTCATTCGAAGCTATGGTTCCATCTCCAAAAAGCCAATTATTTTGTGAGAAAATAATCTTTTTCCACCGTAGTCTTTTTGAAACTCTTACACATTTCCCAGCGAATTTTTCTTTTCGTATCAAAAAAATGTACCTTGTCTCCAGTAAAGTGAAATGCAACGCAAAAATCATAGCGCAAATAAGAAAAAAAATAATGGGAACAGAAAAGAAAATTCCAGAAACAACCTCTCAAGTAAATATAGACTGTGTTAATAATTAGGATAAACTACCGAAACAATATACTTTTCGTGATATAACTATGTCCAGACTTGTTTTAATTAACTGACAATAAAGAAGAGCAATTTTGAAGTCTAATTGTCAATCATTCTCTAATTACAATCCAAAGGCTTTAATCAAAACTACGGCGCAATTTACAAATACCCATTGTCTAGGTTAATCAAGAAGCTGCTTTCCAATACAGTATTTTTTTAAATCTTCATTTCCCAGCAAATCTTTCTTTTCCTATCAAAAAAGTACGCATTGTGTACAGTGATATACAATAAAAATCACATATCACAGCGCAAATATGCAAAAAAGTATTTGAGGCCGAACACAAAATTCCAGAATACCTTTGTCAGGTAAAATAATCTGTGTTAATTACGATAAATTACCCCGACAATGCTTTTCCTTATATAATTGTGTCCACTTGTTGTATTCTGCAACAATAACATGGCTAGTTCATATATGAACCTAGCCTATAGGCTAATTTTTCAATAGCAATCACTACAATGGAAAGTCTTCATCGAAGCTATGGTTCAATCTCCAAAAAGCCAGTTTTTTTGAGAAAATAAGCTTTTTTCCACCGTAGTCTTTTTGAAACTCTTACACATTTCCCAGCGAATTTTTCTTTTCGTATCAAAAAAGTGTACATTGTCTCCAGTAAAGTGAAATGCAACGCAAAAATCATAGCGCAAATAAGAAAAAAAATAATGGGAACAGAAAAGAAAATTCCAGAAACAACCTGTCAAGTAAATATAGACTGTGTTAATAATTAGGATAAACTACCGAAACAATATACTTTTCGTGATATAACTATGTCCAGACTTGTTTTAATTAACTGACAATCAAGAAGAGCAATTTTGAAGGCTAATTGTCAATATCATTCTCTAATTACAATCCAAAGGCTTAATCAAAACTACGGCGCAATTTACAAAACTCCATTATCTAGGTTAATCAAGAAGCTGCTTTCCAATGCAGTATTTTTTAAAATCTTAAACATTTCCCAGCAAATCTTCCTTTTCCTATCAAAAAAGTACGCATTGTGTACAGTGATACACAATAAAAACACATATCACGGCGCAAATATGCAAAAAAGTATTTTAGGCCGAACAAAAATTCCAAAATACCCTTGTCAATCTCCAAAAAGCTACTTATTTATGTGAAAAATATGCTGTTTTCCACCGTAATTTTCCAAGATGAGTAATTTTGAAGTAATTGTCAATTCATTCCCTAGTTATAATCGAAAGGCTTTAATCAAAAATACGGTGCAATCTACAAAACGCCATTACCTAGGTTAATCAAGAAGCTGCTTTCCAATGCAGTATTTTTAAAATCTTAAATTTCCCAGCAAATCTTCTTTTCCTATCAAAAAAGTACGCATTGTGTACAGTGATATACAATAAAACACACATATCACGGCGCAAATATGCAAAAAAGTATTTGAGGCCGAACACAAAATTCCAGAATACCTTTGTAGGTAAATAATCTGTGTTAATTACGATAAATTACCCGACAATGCTTTTCCTTATATAATTGTGTCCACGCTTGTTGTAATTCTGCAACAATAACAAGGCTAGTTCATATATGAACCTAGCCTATAGGCTAATTTTTCAATAGCAATCACTACAATGGAAAGTCTTCATTCGAAGCTATGGTTCCATCTCCAAAAAGCCAATTATTTTGTGAGAAAATAAGCTTTTTTTCCACCGTAGTCTTTTTGAAACTCTTACACATTTCCCAGCGAATTTTCTTTTCGTATCAAAAAAATGTACCTTGTCTCCAGTAAAGTGAAATGCAACGCAAAACATAGCGCAAATAGAAAAAAAATAATGGGAACAGAAAGAAAATTCCAGAACAACCTCTCAAGTAAATATAGACTGTGTTAAATAAGGAATAAACTACCGAAACAATATACTTTTCGTGATATAACTATGTCCAGAACTTGTTTAATTAACTGACAATAAAGAAGAGCAATTTTGAAGTCTAATTGTCAATATCATTCTCTAACAATCCAAAGGCTTTAATCAAAACTACGGCGCAATTTACAAATATAAACCCATTGTCTAGGTAATCAAGAAGCGCTTTCCAATACAGTATTTTTTTAAATCTTCAAACATTTCCCAGCAAATCTTTCTTTTCCTATCAAAAAAGTACGCATTGTGTACAGTGATATACAATAAAAATCACATATCACAGCGCAAATATGCAAAAAAGTATTTGAGGCCGAACACAAAATTCCAGAATACCTTTGTCAGGAAAAAAATCTGTGTTAATTACGATAAATTACCCCGACAATGCTTTTCCTTATATAATTGTGTCCACGCTTGTTGTTATTCTGCAACAATAACAAGGCTAGTTCATATATGAACCTAGCCTATAGGCTAATTTCAATAGCAATCACTACAATGGAAAGTCTTCAATCGAAGCTATGGTTCCATCTCCAAAAAGCCAGTTATGTTAGAAAATAAGCTTTTTTCCACCGTAGTCTTTTTGAAACTCTTACACATTTCCCAGCGAATTTTCTTTTCGTATCAAAAAAGTGTACATGTCTCCAGTAAAGTGAAATGCAACGCAAAAATCATAGCGCAAATAAGAAAAAAAATAATGGGAACAGAAAAGAAAATTTCAGAAACAACCTGTCAAGTAAATAAGACTGTGTTAATAATTAGGATAAACTACCGAAACAATACTTTTCGTGATATAACTATGTCCAGACTTGTTAATTAACTGACAATCAAGAAGAGCAATTTTGAAGCTAATTGTCAATATCATTCTCTGATTACAATCCAAAGGCTGTAATCAAAACTACGGCGCAATTTACAAAACTCCATTATCTAGGTTAATCAAGAAGCTGCTTTCCAATGCAGTATTTTTTAAAATCTTAAACATTTCCCAGCAAATCTTCCTTTCTATCAAAAAAGTGCGCATTGTGTACAGTGATACACAATAAAAACACATATCACGGTGCAAATATGCAAAAAAGTATTTTAGACCGAACAAAAAATTCCAAAAACCCTTGTCAATCTCCAAAAAGCCACTTATTTATGTGAAAAAATATGCTGTTTTCCACCGTAATTTTCCAAGATGAGTAATTTTGAAGGCTAATTGTCAATATCATTCCCTAGTTATGCGAAAGGCTTTAATCAAAAATACGGCGCAATCTACAAAACGCCATTACCTAGGTTAATCAAGACTGCTTTCCAATGCAGTACTTTTTAAAATCTTAAACATTTTCCAGCAAATCTTTCTTTTCCTATCAAAAAAGTACGCATTGTGTACAGTGATATACAATAAAACACACATATCACGACGCAATACAAAAAGTATTTGAGGCCGAACACAAAATTCCAGAATACCTTTGTCAGGTAAAAATCTGTGTTAATTACGATAAATTACCCCGACAATGCTTTTCCTTATATAATTGTAACCACGCTTGTTGTAATTCTACAACAAAACATGGCTAGTTCATATATGAACCTAGCCTATAGGCTAATTTTTCAATAGCAATCACTACAATCGAAAGTCTTCATTCGAAGCTATGGTTCAATCTCCAAAAAGCCAATTATTTATGTGAGAAAATAAGCTTTTTTCCACCGTAGTCTTTTGAAACTCTTACACATTTCCCAGCGAATTTTTCTTTTCGTATCAAAAAAGTGTACATTGTCTCCAGTAAAGTGAAATGCAATGCAAAAATCATAGCGCAAATAAGAAAAAAATGGGAACAGAAAAGAAAATTCCAGAAACAACCTTCAAGTAAATATAGACTGTGTTAATAATTAGGATAAAACTACTGAATATACTTTTCGTGATATAACTATGTCCAGACTTGTTTTAATTAACTGACAATCAAGAAGAGCAATTTGAAGGCTAATTGTCAATATCATTCTCTAATTACAATCCAAAGGCTTTAATTAATCAAAACTACGGCGAAATTTGAAAAACTCCATTATCTTGGTTAATCAAAAAGCTGCTTTCCAATGCAGTATTTTTTAAAATCTTAAACATTTCCCAGCAAATCTTCCTTTTCCTATCAAAAAGTACGCATTGTGTACAGTGATATACAATAAAACACACATATCACGGCGCAATATGCAAAAAAGTATTTTAGGCCGAACACAAAATTCCAAAATACCCTTGTCAATCTCCAAAAAGCTAATTATTTATGTGAAAAAATATGCTGTTTTCACCGTAATTTTCCAAGATGAGTAATTTTGAAGGCTAATTGTCAATATCATTCCCTAGTTATAATCGAAAGGCTTTAAAAAAGTACGTGCAATCTAAAAACGCCATTATCTAGGTTAATCAAAGTAGCTGCTTTCCAATGCAATATTTTTAAAATCTTAAACATTTCCCAGCAAATCCTTCTTTTCCTATCAAAAAAGCACGCATTGTGTACAGTGATATACAATAAAAACACATATCACGGCGCAAATATGCAAAAAAGTATTTGAGGCCGAACACAAAATTCCAGAATACCTTTGTATGTCCTATTAATTACGATAAATTACCACGACAATGCTTTTCCTTGTATAATTGTATCCACGCCTTGTTTGTAATTCTACAACAATAAGATGGCTAGTTCATATATGAACCTAGCCTATAGGCTAATTTTTCAATAGCAATTCACTACAATGGAAAGTCTTCATTCAAGCTATGGTTCAATCTCCAAAAAGCCAATTTTTAATGTGAGAAAATAAGCTTTTTTCCACCGTAGTCTTTTTGAAACTCTTACACATTTCCCAGCAAATTTTTCTTTTCGTATCAAAAAAGTGTACATGGTCTCCAGTAAAGCGAAATGCAACGCAAAAATCATAGCGGAAATAAAAAAAAAAAATGGGAACAGAAAAGAAAATTCCAGGAACAACCTGTCAAGTAAATATAGACTGTTTTAATAATTAGGATAAACTACCGAAACAATATACTTTTCGTGATATAACTATGTCCAGTCTTGTTTTAATTAACCGACAATCAAGAAGAGCAATTTTGAAAGCTAATTGTCAATATCATTCTCTAATTACAATCCAAAGGCTTTAATCAAAACTACGGCGCAATTTGCCAAACTCCATTATCTAGGTTAATCAAGAAGCTGCTTTCCAATGCAGTATTTTTTAAAATCTTAAACATTTCCCAGGAAATCTTTTTTCCTATCAAAAAAGTACGCATTGTGTACAGTGGTATACAATAAAACACATATCACGGCGCAAATATGCAAAAAAGTATTTGAGCCGAACACAAAATTCAAGAATACCTTTGTATTCCTATTAATTACGATAAATTACCACGACAATGCTTTTCCTTATATATTGTCCACGCTTGTTGTAATTCTGCAACAATAACATGGCTAGTTCATATATGAACCTAGCCTATAGGCTAATTTTTCAATAGCAATCACAACAATGGAAAGTCTTTATTCGAAGCTATGGTACGATCTCCAAAAACCCAATTATTTTGTGAGAAAATAAGCTTTTTTCCACCTAGTCTTTTTGAAACTCTTACACATTTCCGAGCGAATTTTTCTTTTCGTATCAAAAAAGTTACATTGTCTCCAGTAAAGTGAAATGCAACGCAAAAATCATAGCGCAAATAAAAAAAATAATGAGAACAGAAAAGAAAATTCCAGAAACAACCTGTCAAGTAAATATAGACTGTGTTAATAATTAGGATAAACTACCGAAACAATATACTTTTCGTGCTATAACTATGTCCAGACTTGTTTTAATTAACTGACAATCAAGAAGAGCAATTTTGAAGGCTAATTGTCAATATCATTCTCTAATTACAATCCAAAGGCTTTAATCAAAACTACGGCGCAATTTGAAAAACTCCATTATCTAGGTTAATCAAGAAGCTGCTTTCCAATGCAGTATTTTTTAAAATCTTAAACATTTCCCAGCAAATCTTTCTTTTCCTATCAAAAAAGTACGCATTGTGTACAGTGATATACAATAAAACACACATATCACGGCGCAAATATGCAAAAAAGTATTTTAGGCCGAACACAAAATTCCAAAATACCCTTGTAAATCTCCAAAAAGCTAATTATTTATGTGAAAAAATATGCTGTTTTTCACCGTAATTTTCCAAGATGAGTAATTTTGAAGGCTAATTGTCAATATCATTCCCTAGTTATAATCGAAAGGCTTTAAAAAAGTACGTCGCAATCTAAAAAACGCCATTATCTAGGTTAATCAAGTAGCTGCTTTCCAATGCAATATTTTTTAAAATCTTAAACATTTCCCAGCAAATCCTTCTTTTCCTATCAAAAAAGCACGCATTGTGTACAGTGATATACAATAAAACACACATATCACGGCGCAAATATGCAAAAAGTATTTGAGGCCGAACACAAAATTCCAGAATACCTTTGTATGTCTATTAATTACGATAAATTACCACGACAATGCTTTTCCTTGTATAATTGTATCCACGCTTGTTGTAATTCTACAACAATAAGATGGCTAGTTCATATATGAACCTAGCCTATAGGCTAATTTTTCAATAGCAATCACTACAATGGAAAGTCTTCATTCAAAGCTATGGTTCAATCTCCAAAAAGCCAATTTTTAATGTGAGAAAATAAGCTTTTTTCCACCGTAGTCTTTTTGAAACTCTTACACATTTCCCAGCAATTTTTCTTTTCGTATCAAAAAAGTGTACATGGTCTCCAGTAAAGCGAAATGCAACGCAAAAATCATAGCGGAAATAAAAAAAAAAAATGGGAACAGAAAAGAAAATTCGAGAAACAACCTTTCAAGTAATTATAGACTGTTTTAATATTTAGGATAAACTACCGAACAATATACCTTTCGTGAATAACTATGTCCAGACTTCTTTTAATTAACTGACAATCAAGAAGAGCAATTTTGAAGGCTAATTGTCAATATCATTCCCTAGTTATAATCGAAAGGCTTTAATCAAAACTACGGCGCAATTTACAAAACTCCATTATCTAGGTTAATCAAGAAGCTGCTTTCCAATTCAGTATTTTTTAAAATCTTAAACATTTCCCAGCAAATCTTCCTTCTCCTATCAAAAAAGTACGCATTGCGTACAGTGATATACAATAAAACACACATATCACGGCACAAATATGCAAAAAGTATTTTAGGCCGAACACAAAATTCCAAAATACCCTTGTCAATCTCCAAAAAGCTATTTATTTATGTGAAAAATATGCTGTTTTCCACTGTAATTTTCCAAGATGAGTAATTTTGAAGGCTAATTGTCAATATCATTCCCTAGTTATAATCGAAAGGCTTTAAAAAAGTACGGCGCAATCTAAAAAACGCCATTATCTAGGTTAATCAAGTAGCTGCTTTCCAATGCAATATTTTTTAAAATCTTAAACATTTCCCAGCAAATCCTTCTTTTCCTATCAAAAAGCACGCATTGTGTACAGTGATATACAATAAAACACACATATCACGGCGCAAATATGCAAAAAAGTATTTGAGGCCGAACACAAAATTCCAGAATACCTTTGTATGTCCTATTAATACGATAAATTACCACGACAATGCTTTTCCTTATATAATTGTATCACGCTTGTTGTAATTCTACAACAATAACATGGCTAGTTCATATATGAACCTAGCCTATAGGCTAATTTTTCAATAGCAATCACTACAATGGAAAGTCTTCATTCGAAGCTATGGTTCAATCTCCAAAAAGCCAATTATTTATGTGAGAAAATAAGCTTTTTTCCACCGTAGTTTTTTTGAAACTCTTACACATTTCCCAGCGAATTTTTCTTTTCGTATCAAAAAAGTGTACATTGTCTCCAGTAAAGTGAAATGCAACGCAAAAATCATAGCGCAAATAAAAAAAAATAATGGGAACAGAAAAGAAAATTCGAGAAACAACCTTCAAGTAAATATAGACTGTTTAATATTAGGATAAACTACCGAAACAATATACTTTCGTGATATAACTATGTCCAGACTTTTTTAATTAACTGACAATCAAGAAGAGCAATTTTGAAGGCTAATTTCAATATCATTCTCTAATTATAATCCAAAGGCTTTATCAAAACTACGGCGCGAATTACAAAACCCCATTATCTAGGTTAATCAAGAAGCTGCTTTCCAATGCAGTATTTTTTAAAATCTTAAACATTTCCCAGCAAATCTTCTTTTCCTATCAAAAAAGTACGCATTGTGTACAGTGATAACAATAAAACACACATATCACGGCGCAAATATGCAAAAAAGTATTTGAGGCCGAACACAAAATTCCAGAATACCTTTGTATTCCTATTAATTACGATAAATTACCACGACAATGCTTTTCCTTATATAATTGTCCACGCTTGTTGTAATTCTGCAACAATAACATGGCTAGTTCATATATGAACCTAGCCTATAGGCTATTTTTCAATAGCAATCACTACAATGGAAAGTCTTTATTCGAAGCTATGGTTCGAATCTCCAAAAACCCAATTATTTTTAGAAAATAAGCTTTTTTCCACCGTAGTCTTTTTGAAACTCTTACACATTTCCCAGAGCGAATTTTTCTTTTCGTATCAAAAAAGTGTACATTGTCTCCAGTAAAGTGAAATGCAACGCAAAAATCATAGCGCAAATAAGAAAAAAAATAATGGGAACAGAAAAGAAAATTCCAGAAACAACCTGTCAAGTAAATATAGACTGTGTTATAATTAGGATAAACTACCGAAATATACTTTTCGTGATATAACTATGTCCAGACTTTTTTAATTAACTGACAATCAAGAAGAGCAATTTTGAAGGCTAATTGTCAATATCATTCTCTAATTACAATCCAAAGGCTTTAATCAAAACTATACGGCGCAATTTACAAAATTAAACCCCATTGTCTAGGTTAATCAAGAAGCTGCTTTCCAATGTAGTATTTTTTTAAATCTTAAACATTTCCCAGCAAATCTTTCTTTTCCTATCAAAAAAGTACGCATTGTGTACAGTGATATACAATAAAACACACATATCACGGCGCAAATATGCAAAAAAGTATTTGAGGCCGAACACAAATTTCCAGAATACCTTTGTATTCCTATTAATTACGATAAATTACCACGACAATGCTTTTCCTTATATAATTGTATCCAGGCTTGTTGTAATTCTACAACAATAACATGGCTAGTTCATATATGAACCTAGCCTATAGGCTAATTTTTCAATAGCAATCACTACAATGGAAAGTCTTCATTCGAAGCTATGGTTGAATCTCCAAAAAGCCAATTATTTATGTGAGAAAATACGCTTTTTTCCACCGTAGTCTTTTTGAAACTCTTACACATTTCCCAGCGAATTTTTCTTTTCGTATCAAAAAGTGTACATTGTCTCCAGTAAAGTGAAATGCAACGCAAATATCATAGCGCAAATAAGAAAAAAAATAATGGGAACAGAAAAGAAAATTCCAGAAACAACCTGTCAAGTAAATATAGACTGTGTTAATAGTTAGGATAAACTACCGAAACAATATATTTTTCGTGATATAACTATGTCCAGTCTTGTTTTAATTAACTGACAATCAAGAAGAGCAATTTTGAAAGCTAATTGTCAATATCATTCTCTAATTATAATCCAAAGGCTTTAATCAAAACTACGGCGCAATTTACAAAACTCCATTATCTAGGTTAATCAAGAAGCTGCTTTCCAATGAAGTATTTTTTAAAATCTTAAACATTTCCCAGCAAATCTTCCTTTCCCTTTCAAAAAAGTACGCATTGTGTACAGTGATATACAATAAAACACACATATCACGGCGCAAATATGCAAAAAAGTATTTTAGGCCGAACACAAAATTCCAAAATACCCTTGTCAATCTCCAAAAAGCTACTTATTTATGTGAAAAAATATGCTGTTTTCCACCGTAATTTTCCAAGATGAGTAATTTTGAAGGCTAATTGTCAATATCATTCCCTAGTTATAATCGAAAGGCTTTAATCAAAACTACGGCGCAATTTACAAAACTCCATTATCTAGGTTAATCAAGAAGCTTCTTTCCAATTCAGTATTTTTTAAAATCTTAAACATTTCCCAGCAAATCTTCCTTCTCCTATCAAAAAAGTACGCATTGTGTACAGTGATATACAATAAAACACACATATCACGGCGCAAATATGCAAAAAAGTATTTTAGGCCGAACACAAAATTCCAGAATACCTTTGTATTCCTATTAATTACGATAAATTACCACGACAATGCTTTTCCTTATATAATTGTATCCACGCTTGTTGTAATTCTACAACAATAACATGGCTAGTTCATATATGAACCTTGGCCTATAGGCTAATTTTTCAATAGCAATCACTACAATGGAAAGTCTTCATTCGAAGCTATGGTTCAATCTCCAAAAAGCCAATTATTTATCTGAGAAAATAAGCTTTTTTTCACCGTAGTCTTTTTGAAACTCTTACACATTTCCCAGCGAATTTTTCTTTTCGTATCAAAAAAGTGTACATTGTCTCCAGTAAAGTGAAATGCAACGCAAAAATCATAGCGCAAATAAGAAAAAAATAATGGGAACAGAAAAGAAAATTCCAGAAGCAACCTGTCAAGTAAATATAGACTGTGTTAATATTTAGGATAAACTACGAAACATATACTTTTCGTGATATAACTATGTCCAGACTTGTTTTAATTAACTGACAATCAAGAAGAGCAATTTTGAAGGCTAATTGTCAAAATCATTCTCTATTTACAATCCAAAGGCTTTAATCAAAACTACGGCGCAAATTACAAAACTCCATTATCTAGGTTAATCAAGAAGCTGCTTTCCAATGCAGTATTTTTTAAATTCTTAAACATTTACCAGCAAATCTTCCTTTTCCTATCAAAAAAGTACGCATTGTCTACAGTGATATACAATAAAACACACATATCACGGCGCAAATATGCAAAAAATATTTGAGGCCGAACACAAAATTCCAGAATACCTTTGTATTCCTGTTAATTACGATAAATTACGGCGACAATGCTTTTCCTTTTATAATTGTATCAACGCTTGTTGTATTTCTACAACAATAACATGGCTATAGGCTAATTTTTCAATAGCAATCACTACCATGGAAAGTCTTCATTCGAAGCTATGGTTCAATCTCCAAAAAGCCAAATATTTATGTGAGAAAATACGCTTTTTTCCAATAACAATAACATGGCTATAGGCTAATTTTTCAATAGCAATCACTACCATGGAAAGTCTTCATTCGAAGCTATGGTTCAATCTCCAAAAAGCCAAATATTTATGTGAGAAAATACGCTTTTTTCCACCGTAGTCTTTTTGAAACTCTTACACATTTCCCAGCGAATTTTTCTTTTCGTATCAAAAAAGTGTACATTGTCTCCAGTAAAGTTAAATGCAACGCAAATATCATAGCGCAAATAAGAAAAAAAAAATGGGAACAGAAAAGAAAATTCCAGACACAACCTGTCAAGTAAATATAGACTGTGTTAATAATTAGGATAAACTACCGAAACAATATACTTTTCATGATATAACTATTTCCAGTCTTGTTTTAATTAACTGACAATGAAGAAGAGCAATTTTGAAAGCTAATTGTCAATATCATTCTCTAATTACAATCCAAAGGCTTTAATCAAAACTACGGCGCAATTTACAAAACTCCATTATCTATTTTACTCAAGAAACTGCTTTCCAATGAAGTATTTTTTAAAATCTTAAACATATACCAGCAAATCTTCATTTTCCTATCAAAAAAGTACGCATTGTGTACAGTGATATGCAATAAAACACACATATCACGGCGCAAATATGCAAAAAAGTATTTTAGGCCGAACACAAAATTCAAAAATACCCTTGTCAATCTCCAAAAAGCTACTTATTTATGTGAAAAAAATGCTGTTTTCCACCGTAAGTTTCCAAGATGAGTAATTTTGAAGACTAATTGTCAATATCATTCCCTAGTTATAATCGAAAGGTTTGAATCAAAAATAAAGCCCAATCGACAAAACGCCATTACCTAGGTTAATCAAGAAGCTGCTTTCCAATGCAGTCTTAAACATTTCTCAGCAAATCTTTCTTTTCCTATCAAAAAAGTAGGCATTGTGTACAGTGATAACAATAAAACACACATATCACGGCGCAAATATGCAAAAAAGTATTTGAGGCCGAACACAAAATTCCAGAATACCTTTGTATTCCTATTAATTACGATAAATTACCAGGACAATGCTTTTCCTTATATAATTGTATCCACGCTTGTTGTAATTCTACAACAATAAAATGGCTAATTCATATATGAACCTTGCCTATAGGCTAATTTTTCAATAGCAATCACTACAATGGAAAGTCTTCATTCGAAGCTATGGTTCAATCTCCAAAAAGCCAATTATTTATGTGAGAAAATAAGCTTTTTTTCACCGTAGTCTTTTTGAAACTCTTACACATTTCCCAGCGAATTTTTCTTTTCGTATCAAAAAAGTGTACATTGTCTCCAGTAAAGTGAAATGCAACGCAAAAATCATAGCGCAAATAAGAAAAAAAAATAATGGGAACAGAAAAGAAAATTCCAGAAACAACCTGTCAAGTAAATATAGACTGTGTTAATATTTAGGATAAACTACCGAAACAATATACTTTTCGTGATATAACTATGTCCAGACTTGTTTTAGTTAACTGACAATCAAGAAGAGCAATTTTGAAGGCTAATTGTCAATATCATACTCTAAATACAATCCAAAGGCTTTAATTAAAACTACGGCGCAATTTACAAAACTCCATTATCTAGGTTAATCAAGAAGCTGCTTTCCAATGCAGTATTTTTTAAAATCCTAAACATATACCAGCAAATCTTCATTTTCCTATCAAAAAATTACGCATTGTGTACAGTGATATGCAATAAAACACACATATCACGGCGCAAATATGCAAAAAAGTATTTTAGGCCGAACACAAAATTCAAAAATACCCTTGTCAATCTCCAAAAAGCTACTTATTTATGTGAAAAAATATGCTGTTTTCCACCGTAAGTTTCCAAGATGAGTAATTTTGAAGACTAATTGTCAATATCATTCCCTAGTTATAATCGAAAGGTTTGAATCAAAAATACAGCCCAATCGACAAAACGCCATTACCTAGGTTAATCAAGAAGCTGCTTTCCAATGCAGTATTTTTTAAAATCTTAAACATTTCCCAGCAAATCTTTCTTTTCCTATCAAAAAAGTACGCATTGTATACAGTGATATACAATAAAACACACATATCACGGCGCAAATATGCAAAAAAGTATTTGTAGCCAAACGCAAAAATCCAGAATACCTTTGTATTCCTATTAATTAGGGTAAATTACCACGACAATGCTTTTCCTTATATAATTGTATCAACGCTTGTTGTAATTCTACAACAATAACATGGCTAGTTCAAATATGAACCTAGCCTATAGGCTAATTTTTTAATAGCAATCACTACAATGGAAAGTCTTCATTCGAAGCTATGGTTCAATCTCCAAAAAGCCAATTATTTATGTGAGAAAATACGCTTTTTTCCACCGTAGTCTTTTTGAAACTCTTACACATTTCCCAGCGAATTTTTCTTTTCGTATCAAAAAAGTGTACATTGTCTCCAGTAAAGTGAAATGCAACGCAAAAATCATAGCGCAAATAAGAAAAAAAATAATGGGAACAGAAAAGAAAATTTCAGAAACAACCTGTCAAGTAAATATAGACTGTGTTAATAATTAGGATAAACTACCGAAACAATATACTTTTCGTGATATAACTATGTCCAGTCTTGTTTTAATTAACTGACAATCAAGAAGAGCAATTTTGAAAGCTAATTGTCAATATCATTCTCTAATTACAATCCAAAGGCTTTAATCAAAACTACGGCGCAATTTACAAAACTCCATTATCTAGGTTAATCAAGAAGCTGCTTTCCAATGAAGTATTTTTTAAAATCTTAAACATTTACCAGCAAATCTTCATTTTCCTATCAAAAAAGTACGCATTGTGTACAGTGATATGCAATAAAACACACATATCACGGCGCAAATATGCAAAAAAGTATTTTAGGCCGAACACAAAATTCCAAAATACCCATGTCAATCTCCAAAAAGCTACTTATTTATGTGAAAAAATATGCTGTTTTCCACCGTAATTTTCCAAGATGAGTAATTTTGAATGCTAATTAACAATTAGACAACGAGGCGGAGTTGTCTATGAGCGAATAGTCAACGAGGCGAAGCCGAGTTGACTATTTGCTCATAGACAACGAGGCCGAGTTGTCTAATTGTTTTAGTATAAACTATAACATTAATTTACAACTAGGAAACACAATACAAAAATATTGAAACTGAAATTTATTTCGTATATTAAAGGGAAGAAAATATTTTAATTGTTGTTCGCGTAAAATGTTTTAAAATTCAGTTTAAATATAAAAATTCAATTGAGTATACGTTATTTTTATGTATTTTCTTACCCTTAAAAATTGCAATTCCGTATTTTGTTGCTTTTTTTGTTTTTTCTGGTACGGAATTGTCCAACAAGTCGTCCAAAAAATCTTCAGATACTTCGGCGAAACGCGAATTTTCCGCCATTGTTTTGAATTTTGCTACTAGTAGGCTATCACTAATAGCCTACTAGTAGCGTAGCCAATCAGAACGCAGGAAAAGTGATAGCCTATTAGTAAGTTTATACTAATTGTCAATATCATTCCCTAGTTATAATCGAAAGGCTTTAATCAAAACTACGGCGCAATTTACAAAACTCCATTATCTAGGTTAATCAAGAAGCTGCTTTCCAATACAGTATTTTTTTAAATCTTCAACATTTCCCAGCAAATCTTTCTTTTCCTATCAAAAAAGTACGCATTGTGTACAGTGATATACAATAAAAATCACATATCACAGCGCAAATATGCAAAAAAGTATTTGAGGCCGAACACAAAATTCCAGAATACCTTTGTCAGGTAAAAATAATCTGTGTTAATTACGATAAATTACCCCGACAATGCTTTTCCTTATATAATTGTGTCCACGCTTGTTGTTATTCTGCAACAATAACAAGGCTAGTTCATATATGAACCTAGCCTATAGGCTAATTTTTCAATAGCAATCACTACAATGGAAAGTCTTCAATCGAAGCTATGGTTCCATCTCCAAAAAGCCAGTTATTTTTGTTAGAAAATAAGCTTTTTTCCACCGTAGTCTTTTTGAAACTCTTACACATTTCCCAGCGAATTTTTCTTTTCGTATCAAAAAAGTGTACATTGTCTCCAGTAAAGTGAAATGCAACGCAAAAATCATAGCGCAAATAAGAAAAAAAATAATGGGAACAGAAAAGAAAATTTCAGAAACAACCTGTCAAGTAAATATAGACTGTGTTAATAATTAGGATAAACTACCGAAACAATATACTTTTCGTTATATAACTATGTCCAGACTTGTTTTAATTAACTGACAATCAAGAAGAGCAATTTTGAAGTCTAATTGTCAATATCATTCTCTGATTACAATCCAAAGGCTGTAATCAAAACTACGGCGCAATTTACAAAACTCCATTATCTAGGTTAATCAAGAAGCTGCTTTCCAATGCAGTATTTTTTTAAATCTTAAACATTTCCCAGCAAATCTTCCTTTTCCTATCAAAAAAGTGCGCATTGTGTACAGTGATACACAATAAAAAACACATATCACGGCGCAAATATGCAAAAAAGTATTTTAGACCGAACAAAAAATTCCAAAATACCCTTGTCAATCTCCAAAAAGCTACTTATTTATGTGAAAAAATATGCTGTTTTCCACTGTAATTTTCCAAGATGAGTAATTTTGATAGTTAATTGTCAATGTCATTCCCTAGTTATAATCGAAAGGCTTTAATCAAAAATACGGTGCAATCTACAAAACGCCATTACCTAGGTTAATCAAGAAGCTGCTTTCCAATGCAGTACTTTTTAAAATCTTAATTATTTCCCAGCAAATCTTTCTTTTCCTATCAAAAAAGTACGCATTGTGTACAGTGATATACAATAAAACACACATATCACGGCGCAAATATGCAAAAAAGTATTTGAGGCCGAACACAAAATTCCAGAATACCTTTGTCAGGTAAAAATAATCTGTGTTAATTACGATAAATTACCCCGACAATGCTTTTCCTTATATAATTGTGTCCACGCTTGTTGTAATTCTGCAACAATAACAAGGCTAGTTCATATATGAACCTAGCCTATAGGCTAATTTTTCAATAGCAATCACTACAATGGAAAGTCTTCATTCGAAGCTATGGTTCCATCTCCAAAAAGCCAATTATTTTTGTGAGAAAATAAGCTTTTTTCCACCGTAGTCTTTTTGAAACTCTTACACATTTCCCAGCGAATTTTTCTTTTCGTATCAAAAAAATGTACCTTGTCTCCAGTAAAGTGAAATGCAACGCAAAAATCATAGCGCAAATAAGAAAAAAATAATGGGAACAGAAAAGAAAATTCCAGAAACAACCTCTCAAGTAAATATAGACTGTGTTAATAATTAGGATAAACTACCGAAACAATATACTTTTCGTGATATAACTATGTCCAGACTTGTTTTAATTAACTGACAATAAAGAAGAGCAATTTTGAAGTCTAATTGTCAATATCATTCTCTAATTACAATCCAAAGGCTTTAATCAAAACTACGGCGCAATTTACAAATATAAACCCCATTGTCTAGGTTAATCAAGAAGCTGCTTTCCAATACAGTATTTTTTTAAATCTTCAACATTTCCCAGCAAATCTTTCTTTTCCTATCAAAAAAGTACGCATTGTGTACAGTGATATACAATAAAAATCACATATCACAGCGCAAATATGCAAAAAAGTATTTGAGGCCGAACACAAAATTCCAGAATACCTTTGTCAGGTAAAAATAATCTGTGTTAATTACGATAAATTACCCCGACAATGCTTTTCCTTATATAATTGTGTCCACGCTTGTTGTTATTCTGCAACAATAACAAGGCTAGTTCATATATGAACCTAGCCTATAGGCTAATTTTTCAATAGCAATCACTACAATGGAAAGTCTTCAATCGAAGCTATGGTTCCATCTCCAAAAAGCCAGTTATTTTTGTTAGAAAATAAGCTTTTTTCCACCGTAGTCTTTTTGAAACTCTTACACATTTCCCAGCGAATTTTTCTTTTCGTATCAAAAAAGTGTACATTGTCTCCAGTAAAGTGAAATGCAACGCAAAAATCATAGCGCAAATAAGAAAAAAAATAATGGGAACAGAAAAGAAAATTTCAGAAACAACCTGTCAAGTAAATATAGACTGTGTTAATAATTAGGATAAACTACCGAAACAATATACTTTTCGTGATATAACTATGTCCAGACTTGTTTTAATTAACTGACAATCAAGAAGAGCAATTTTGAAAGCTAATTGTCAATATCATTCTCTGATTACAATCCAAAGGCTGTAATCAAAACTACGGCGCAATTTACAAAACTCCATTATCTAGGTTAATCAAGAAGCTGCTTTCCAATGCAGTATTTTTTAAAATCTTAAACATTTCCCAGCAAATCTTCCTTTTCCTATCAAAAAAGTGCGCATTGTGTACAGTGATACACAATAAAAAACACATATCACGGTGCAAATATGCAAAAAAGTATTTTAGACCGAACAAAAAATTCCAAAATACCCTTGTCAATCTCCAAAAAGCCACTTATTTATGTGAAAAAATATGCTGTTTTCCACCGTAATTTTCCAAGATGAGTAATTTTGAAGGCTAATTGTCAATATCATTCCCTAGTTATGATCGAAAGGCTTTAATCAAAAATACGGCGCAATCTACAAAACGCCATTACCTAGGTTAATCAAGAAGCTGCTTTCCAATGCAGTACTTTTTAAAATCTTAAACATTTTCCAGCAAATCTTTCTTTTCCTATCAAAAAAGTACGCATTGTGTACAGTGATATACAATAAAACACACATATCACGACGCATATATGCAAAAAGTATTTGAGGCCGAACACAAAATTCCAGAATACCTTTGTCAGGTAAAAATAATCTGTGTTAATTACGATAAATTACCCCGACAATGCTTTTCCTTATATAATTGTAACCACGCTTGTTGTAATTCTACAACAATAACATGGCTAGTTCATATATGAACCTAGCCTATAGGCTAATTTTTCAATAGCAATCACTACAATCGAAAGTCTTCATTCGAAGCTATGGTTCAATCTCCAAAAAGCCAATTATTTATGTGAGAAAATAAGCTTTTTTCCACCGTAGTCTTTTTGAAACTCTTACACATTTCCCAGCGAATTTTTCTTTTCGTATCAAAAAAGTGTACATTGTCTCCAGTAAAGTGAAATGCAATGCAAAAATCATAGCGCAAATAAGAAAAAGAATAATGGGAACAGAAAAGAAAATTCCAGAAACAACCTTTCAAGTAAATATAGACTGTGTTAATAATTAGGATAAACTACTGAAACAATATACTTTTCGTGATATAACTATGTCCAGACTTGTTTTAATTAACTGACAATCAAGAAGAGCAATTTTGAAGGCTAATTGTCAATATCATTCTCTAATTACAATCCAAAGGCTTTAATCAAAACTACGGCGCAATTTGAAAAACTCCATTATCTAGGTTAATCAAGAAGCTGCTTTCCAATGCAGTATTTTTTAAAATCTTAAACATTTCCCAGCAAATCTTTCTTTTCCTATCAAAAAAGTACGCATTGTGTACAGTGATATACAATAAAACACACATATCACGGCGCAAATATGCAAAAAAGTATTTTAGGCCGAACACAAAATTCCAAAATACCCTTGTAAATCTCCAAAAAGCTAATTATTTATGTGAAAAAATATGCTGTTTTTCACCGTAATTTTCCAAGATGAGTAATTTTGAAGGCTAATTGTCAATATCATTCCCTAGTTATAATCGAAAGGCTTTAAAAAAGTACGTCGCAATCTAAAAAACGCCATTATCTAGGTTAATCAAGTAGCTGCTTTCCAATGCAATATTTTTTAAAATCTTAAACATTTCCCAGCAAATCCTTCTTTTCCTATCAAAAAAGCACGCATTGTGTACAGTGATATACAATAAAACACACATATCACGGCGCAAATATGCAAAAAAGTATTTGAGGCCGAACACAAAATTCCAGAATACCTTTGTATGTCTATTAATTACGATAAATTACCACGACAATGCTTTTCCTTGTATAATTGTATCCACGCTTGTTGTAATTCTACAACAATAAGATGGCTAGTTCATATATGAACCTAGCCTATAGGCTAATTTTTCAATAGCAATCACTACAATGGAAAGTCTTCATTCAAAGCTATGGTTCAATCTCCAAAAAGCCAATTTTTAATGTGAGAAAATAAGCTTTTTTCCACCGTAGTCTTTTTGAAACTCTTACACATTTCCCAGCAAATTTTTCTTTTCGTATCAAAAAAGTGTACATGGTCTCCAGTAAAGCGAAATGCAACGCAAAAATCATAGCGGAAATAAAAAAAAAAAATGGGAACAGAAAAGAAAATTCCAGGAACAACCTGTCAAGTAAATATAGACTGTTTTAATAATTAGGATAAACTACCGAAACAATATACTTTTCGTGATATAACTATGTCCAGTCTTGTTTTAATTAACCGACAATCAAGAAGAGCAATTTTGAAAGCTAATTGTCAATATCATTCTCTAATTACAATCCAAAGGCTTTAATCAAAACTACGGCGCAATTTGCCAAACTCCATTATCTAGGTTAATCAAGAAGCTGCTTTCCAATGCAGTATTTTTTAAAATCTTAAACATTTCCCAGGAAATCTTACTTTTCCTATCAAAAAAGTACGCATTGTGTACAGTGGTATACAATAAAACACACATATCACGGC
Source organism: Dendronephthya gigantea (assembly GCF_004324835.1). Lineage (NCBI taxonomy): Eukaryota > Metazoa > Cnidaria > Anthozoa > Malacalcyonacea > Nephtheidae > Dendronephthya > Dendronephthya gigantea. The sequence continues at coordinate 125,816 of NW_021163309.1, read as the reverse complement.
GCAAATATGCAAAAAAGTATTTGAAGCCGAACACAAAATTCAAGAATACCTTTGTATTCCTATTAATTACGATAAATTACCACGACAATGCTTTTCCTTATATAATTGTGTCCACGCTTGTTGTAATTCTGCAACAATAACATGGCTAGTTCATATATGAACCTAGCCTATAGGCTAATTTTTCAATAGCAATCACAACAATGGAAAGTCTTTATTCGAAGCTATGGTACGATCTCCAAAAACCCAATTATTTTTGTGAGAAAATAAGCTTTTTTCCACCCTAGTCTTTTTGAAACTCTTACACATTTCCGAGCGAATTTTTCTTTTCGTATCAAAAAAGTTTACATTGTCTCCAGTAAAGTGAAATGCAACGCAAAAATCATAGCGCAAATAAGAAAAAAAATAATGAGAACAGAAAAGAAAATTCCAGAAACAACCTGTCAAGTAAATATAGACTGTGTTAATAATTAGGATAAACTACCGAAACAATATACTTTTCGTGCTATAACTATGTCCAGACTTGTTTTAATTAACTGACAATCAAGAAGAGCAATTTTGAAGGCTAATTGTCAATATCATTCTCTAATTACAATCCAAAGGCTTTAATCAAAACTACGGCGCAATTTGAAAAACTCCATTATCTAGGTTAATCAAGAAGCTGCTTTCCAAATGCAGTATTTTTTTAAATCTTAAACATTTCCCAGCAAATCTTTCTTTTCCTATCAAAAAAGTACGCATTGTGTACAGTGATATACAATAAAACACACATATCACGGCGCAAATATGCAAAAAAGTATTTTAGGCCGAACACAAAATTCCAAAATACCCTTGTAAATCTCCAAAAAGCTAATTATTTATGTGAAAAAATATGCTGTTTTTCACCGTAATTTTCCAAGATGAGTAATTTTGAAGGCTAATTGTCAATATCATTCCCTAGTTATAATCGAAAGGCTTTAAAAAAGTACGTCGCAATCTAAAAAACGCCATTATCTAGGTTAATCAAGTAGCTGCTTTCCAATGCAATATTTTTTAAAATCTTAAACATTTCCCAGCAAATCCTTCTTTTCCTATCAAAAAAGCACGCATTGTGTACAGTGATATACAATAAAACACACATATCACGGCGCAAATATGCAAAAAAGTATTTGAGGCCGAACACAAAATTCCAGAATACCTTTGTATGTCTATTAATTACGATAAATTACCACGACAATGCTTTTCCTTGTATAATTGTATCCACGCTTGTTGTAATTCTACAACAATAAGATGGCTAGTTCATATATGAACCTAGCCTATAGGCTAATTTTTCAATAGCAATCACTACAATGGAAAGTCTTCATTCAAAGCTATGGTTCAATCTCCAAAAAGCCAATTTTTAATGTGAGAAAATAAGCTTTTTTCCACCGTAGTCTTTTTGAAACTCTTACACATTTCCAGCAAATTTTTCTTTTCGTATCAAAAAAGTGTACATGGTCTCCAGTAAAGCGAAATGCAACGCAAAAATCATAGCGGAAATAAAAAAAAAAAATGGGAACAGAAAAGAAAATTCGAGAAACAACCTTTCAAGTAATTATAGACTGTTTTAATATTTAGGATAAACTACCGAAACAATATACTTTCGTGATATAACTATGTCCAGACTTCTTTTAATTAACTGACAATCAAGAAGAGCAATTTTGAAGGCTAATTGTCAATATCATTCCCTAGTTATAATCGAAAGGCTTTAATCAAAACTACGGCGCAATTTACAAAACTCCATTATCTAGGTTAATCAAGAAGCTGCTTTCCAATTCAGTATTTTTTAAAATCTTAAACATTTCCCAGCAAATCTTCCTTCTCCTATCAAAAAAGTACGCATTGCGTACAGTGATATACAATAAAACACACATATCACGGCACAAATATGCAAAAAAGTATTTTAGGCCGAACACAAAATTCCAAAATACCCTTGTCAATCTCCAAAAAGCTATTTATTTATGTGAAAAAATATGCTGTTTTCCACTGTAATTTTCCAAGATGAGTAATTTTGAAGGCTAATTGTCAATATCATTCCCTAGTTATAATCGAAAGGCTTTAAAAAAGTACGTCGCAATCTAAAAACGCCATTATCTAGGTTAATCAAGTAGCTGCTTTCCAATGCAATATTTTTTAAAATCTTAAACATTTCCCAGCAAATCCTTCTTTTCCTATCAAAAAAGCACGCATTGTGTACAGTGATATACAATAAAACACACATATCACGGCGCAAATATGCAAAAAAGTATTTGAGGCCGAACACAAAATTCCAGAATACCTTTGTATGTCTATTAATTACGATAAATTACCACGACAATGCTTTTCCTTGTATAATTGTATCCACGCTTGTTGTAATTCTACAACAATAAGATGGCTAGTTCATATATGAACCTAGCCTATAGGCTAATTTTTCAATAGCAATCACTACAATGGAAAGTCTTCATTCAAAGCTATGGTTCAATCTCCAAAAAGCCAATTTTTAATGTGAGAAAATAAGCTTTTTTCCACCGTAGTCTTTTTGAAACTCTTACACATTTCCCAGCAAATTTTTCTTTTCGTATCAAAAAAGTGTACATGGTCTCCAGTAAAGCGAAATGCAACGCAAAAATCATAGCGGAAATAAAAAAAAAAAATGGGAACAGAAAAGAAAATTCGAGAAACAACCTTTCAAGTAATTATAGACTGTTTTAATATTTAGGATAAACTACCGAAACAATATACCTTTCGTGATATAACTATGTCCAGACTTCTTTTAATTAACTGACAATCAAGAAGAGCAATTTTGAAGGCTAATTGTCAATATCATTCCCTAGTTATAATCGAAAGGCTTTAATCAAAACTACGGCGCAATTTACAAAACTCCATTATCTAGGTTAATCAAGAAGCTGCTTTCCAATTCAGTATTTTTTAAAATCTTAAACATTTCCCAGCAAATCTTCCTTCTCCTATCAAAAAAGTACGCATTGCGTACAGTGATATACAATAAAACACACATATCACGGCACAAATATGCAAAAAAGTATTTTAGGCCGAACACAAAATTCCAAAATACCCTTGTCAATCTCCAAAAAGCTATTTATTTATGTGAAAAATATGCTGTTTTCCACTGTAATTTTCCAAGATGAGTAATTTTGAAGGCTAATTGTCAATATCATTCCCTAGTTATAATCGAAAGGCTTTAAAAAAGTACGGCGCAATCTAAAAAACGCCATTATCTAGGTTAATCAAGTAGCTGCTTTCCAATGCAATATTTTTTAAAATCTTAAACATTTCCCAGCAAATCCTTCTTTTCCTATCAAAAAAGCACGCATTGTGTACAGTGATATACAATAAAACACACATATCACGGCGCAAATATGCAAAAAAGTATTTGAGGCCGAACACAAAATTCGAGAATACCTTTGTATGTCTATTAATTACGATAAATTACCACGACAATGCTTTTCCTTATATAATTGTATTCACGCTTGTTGTAATTCTACAACAATAAGATGGCTAGTTCATATATGAACCTAGCCTATAGGCTAATTTTTCAATAGCAATCACTACAATGGAAACTCTTCATTCGAAGCTATGGTTCAATCTCCAAAAAGCCAATTATTAATGTGAGAAAATAAGCTTTTTTCCACCGTAGTTTTTTTGAAACTCTTACACATTTCCCAGCAAATTTTTCTTTTCGTATCAAAAAAGTGTACATGGTCTCCAGTAAAGTGAAATGCAACGCAAAAATCATAGCGCAAATAAAAAAAAATAATGGGAACAGAAAAGAAAATTCGAGAAACAACCTTTCAAGTTAAATATAGACTGTTTTAATATTTAGAATAAACTACCGAAACAATATACCTTTCGTGATATAACTATGTCCAGACTTCTTTTAATTAACTGACAATCAAGAAGAGCAATTTTGAAGGCTAATTGTCAATATCATTCCCAAGTTATAATCCAAAGGCTTTATCAAAACTACGGCGCAATCTACCAAACCCCATTATCTAGGTTAATCAAGAAGCTGCTTTCCAATGCAGTATTTTTTAAAATCTTGAACATTTTCCTGGAAATCTTCCTTTTCCTATCAAAAAAGTACGCATTGTGTACAGTGATAACAATAAAACACACATATCACGGCGCAAATATGCAAAAAAGTATTTGAGGCCGAACACAAAATTCCAGAATACCTTTGTATTCCTATTAATTTCGATAAATTACCACGACAATGCTTTTCCTTATATAATTGTGTCCACGCTTGTTGTAATTCTGCAACAATAACATGGCTAGTTCATATATGAACCTAGCCTATAGGCTATTTTTTCAATAGCAATCACTACAATGGAAAGTCTTTATTCGAAGCTATGGTACGATCTCCAAAAACCCAATTATTTTTTTCAGAAAATAAACTTTTTTCCACCGTAGTCTTTTTGAAACTCCTACACATTTCCGAGCGAATTTTTCTTTTCGTATCAAAAAAGTGTACATTGTCTCCAGTAAAGTGAAATGCAACGCAAAAATCATAGCGCAAATAAGAAAAAAAATAATGGGAACAGAAAAGAAAATTCCAGAAACAACCTGTCAAGTAAATATAGACTGTGTTAATAATTAGGATAAACTACCGAAAATATACTTTTCGTGATATAACAATGTCCAGACTTGTTTTAATTAACTGACAATCAAGAAGAGCAATTTTGAAAGCTAATTGTCAATATCATTCTCTAATTACAATCCAAAGGCTTTAATCAAAACTACGGCGCAATTTACAAAACTCCATTATCTAGGTTAATCAAGAAGCTGCTTTCCAATGCAGTATTTTTTAAAATCTTAAACATTTTCCAGCAAATCTTTCTTTTCCTATCAAAAAAGTACGCATTGTGTACAGTGGTATACAATAAAACACACATATCACGCCGCAAATATGCAAAAAAGTATTTGAGGCCGAACACAAAATTCCAGAATACCTTTGTATTCCTATTAATTACGATAAATTACCACGACAATGCTTTTCCTTATATAATTGTGTCCACGCTTCTTGTAATTCTGCAACAATAACATGGCTAGTTCATATATGAACCATACCTATAGGCTAATTTTTCAATAGCAATCATTACAATGGAAAGTCTTTATTCGAAGCTATGGTACGATCTCCAAAAACCCAATTATTTTTGTGAGAAAATAAGCTTTTTTCCACCGTAGTCTTTTTGAAATTCTTACACATTTCCGAGCGAATTTTTCTTTTCGTATCAAAAAAGTGTACATTGTCTCCAGTAAAGTGAAATGCAACGCAAAAATCATAGCGCAAATAAGAAAAAAAATAATTAGAACAGAAAAGAAAATTCCAGAAACAACCTGTCAAGTAAATATAGACTGTGTTAATAATTAGGATAAACTACCGAAACAATATACTTTTCGTGATATAACTATGTCCAGACTTGTTTTAATTAACTGACAATCAAGAAGAGCAATTTTGAAGGCTAACTGTCAATATCATTCTCTAATTACAATCCAAAGGCTTTAATCAAAACTACGGCGCAATTTACAAAACTCCATTATCTAGGTTAATCAAGAAGCTGCTTTCCAATGCAGTATTTTTTAAAATCTTAAACATTTCCCAGCAAATCTTCCTTTTCCTATCAAAAAAGTACGCATTGTGTACAGTGATTTACAATAAACACACATATCACGGCGCAAATATGTAAAAAGTATTTGAGGCCGAACACAAAATTCCAGAATACCTTTGTATTCCTATTAATTACGATAAATTACCACGACAATGCTTTTCCTTATATAATTGTATCCTCGCTTGTTGTAATTCTACAACAATAACATGGCTAGTTCTTATATGAACCTAGCCTATAGGCTAATTTTTAAATAGCAATCACTACAATGGAGAGTCTTCATTCGAAGCTATGGTTCAATCTCCAAAAAGCCAATTATTTATGTGAGAAAATAAGCTTTTTTCCACCGTAGTATTTTTGAAACTCTTACACATTTCCGAGCGAATTTTTCTTTTCGTATCAAAAAACTGTACATTGTCTCCAGTAAAGTGAAATGCAACGCAAAAATCATAGCGCAAATAAGAAAAAAAATAATGAGAACAGAAAAGAAAATTCCAGAAACAACCTGTCAAGTAAATATAGACTGTGTTAATAATTAGGATAAACTACCGAAACAATATACTTTTCGTTCTATAACTATGTCCAGACTTGTTTTAATTAACTGACAATCAAGAAGAGCAATTTTGAAGGCTAATTGTCAATATCATTCTCTAATTACAATCCAAAGGCTTTAATCAAAACTACGGCGCTATTTACAAAACTCCATTATCTAGGTTAATCAAAAAGCTGCTTTCCAATGCAGTATTTTTTAAAATCTTAAACATTTCCCAGCAAATCTTCCTTTTCCTATCAAAAAAGTACGCATTGTGTACAGTGATATACAATAAAACACACATATCACGGCGCAAATATGCAAAAAGTATTTGAGGCCGAACACAAAATTCCAGAATACCTTTGTATTCCTATTAATTACGATAAATTACCACGACAATGCTTTTCCTTATATAATTGTGTCCACGCTTGTTGTAATTCTGCAACAATAACATGGCTAGTTCATATATGAACCTAGCCTATAGGCTAATTTTTCAATAGCAATCACTACAATGGAAAGTCTTTATTCGAAGCTATGGTTCATCTCCAAAAACCCAATTATTTTGTGAGAAAATAAGCTTTTTTCCACCGTAGTCTTTTTGAAACTCTTACACATTTCCGAGCGAATTTTTCTTTTCGTATCAAAAAAGTGTACATTGTCTCCAGTAAAGTGAAATGCAACGCAAAAATCATAGCGCAAATAAGAAAAAAAATAATGGGAACAGAAAAGAAAATTCCAGAAACAACCTGTCAAGTAAATATAGACAGTGTTAATAATTAGGATAAACTACCGAAACAATATACTTTTCGTGCTATAACTATGTCCAGACTTGTTTTAATTAACTGACAATCAAGAAGAGCAATTTTGAAGGCTAATTGTCAATATCATTCTCTAATTACAATCCAAAGGCTTTAATCAAAACTACGGCGCAATTTACAAAACTCCATTATCTAGGTTAATCAAAAGCTGCTTTCCAATGCAGTATTTTTTAAAATCTTAAACATTTCCCAGCAAATCTTCCTTTTCCTATCAAAAAAGTACGCATTGTGTACAGTGATATACAATAAAACACACATATCACGGCGCAAATATGCAAAAAGTATTTGAGGCCGAACACAAAATTCCAGAATACCTTTGTATTCCTATTAATTACGATAAATTACCACGACAATGCTTTTCCTTATATAATTGTGTCCACGCTTGTTGTAATTCTGCAACAATAACATGGCTAGTTCATATATGAACCTAGCCTATAGGCTAATTTTTCAATAGCAATCACTACAATGGAAAGTCTTTATTCGAAGCTATGGTACGATCTCCAAAAACCCAATTATTTTGTGAGAAAATAAGCTTTTTTCCACCGTAGTCTTTTTGAAACTCTTACACATTTCCGAGCGAATTTTTCTTTTCGTATCAAAAAAGTGTACATTGTCTCCAGTAAAGTGAAATGCAACGCAAAAATCATAGCGCAAATAAGAAAAAAAATAATGGGAACAGAGAAGAAAATTCTAGAAACAACCTGTCAAGTAAATATAGACTGTGTTAATAATTAGGATAAACTACCGAAACAATATACTTTTCGTGATATAACTATGTCCAGACTTGTTTTAATAACTGACAATCAAGAAGAGCAATTTGAAGGCTAATTGTCAATATCATTCTCTAATTACAATCCAAAGGCTTTAATCAAAACTACGGCGCAATTTACAAAACTCCATTATCTAGGTTAATCAAGAAGCTGCTTTCCAATGCAGTATTTTTTAAAATCTTAAACATTTCCCAGCAAATCTTCCTTTTCCTATCAAAAAAGTACGCATTGTGTACAGTGATATACAATAAAACACACATATCACGGCGCAAATATGTAAAAAGTATTTGAGGCCGAACACAAAATTCCAGAATACCTTTGTATTCCTATTAATTACGATAAATTACCACGACAATGCTTTTCCTTATATAATTGTATCCACGCTTGTTGTAATTCTACAACAATAACATGGCTAGTTCTTATATGAACCTAGCCTATAGGCTAATTTTTCAATAGCAATCACTACAATGGAGAGTCTTCATTCGAAGCTATGGTTCAATCTCCAAAAAGCCAATTATTTATGTGAGAAAATAAGCTTTTTTCCACCGTAGTATTTTTGAAACTCTTACACATTTCCGAGCGAATTTTTCTTTTCGTATCAAAAAACTGTACATTGTCTCCAGTAAAGTGAAATGCAACGCAAAAATCATAGCGCAAATAAGAAAACAAATAATGGGAACAGAAAAGAAAATTCCAGGAACAACCTGTCAAGTAAATATAGACTGTTTTAATAATTAGGATAAACTACCGAAACAATATACTTTTCGTGATATAACTATGTCCAGTCTTGTTTTAATTAACTGACAATCAAGAAGAGCAATTTTGAAAGCTAATTGTCAATATCATTCTCTAATTACAATCCAAAGGCTTTAATCAAAACTACGGCGCAATTTGCCAAACTCCATTATCTAGGTTAATCAAGAAGCTGCTTTCCAATGCAGTATTTTTTAAAATCTTAAACATTTCCCAGGAAATCTTCCTTTTCCTATCAAAAAAGTACGCATTGTGTACAGTGGTATACAATAAAACACACATATCACGGCGCAAATATGCAAAAAAGTATTTGAGGCCGAACACAAAATTCAGAATACCTTTGTATTCCTATTAATTACGATAAATTACGACGACAATGCTTTTCCTTATATAATTGTGTCCACGCTTGTTGTAATTCTGCAACAATAACATGGCTAGTTCATATATGAACCTAGCCTATAGGCTAATTTTTCAATAGCAATCACAATGGAAAGTCTTTATTCGAAGCTATGGTACGATCTCCAAAAACCCAATTATTTTTGTGAGAAAATAAGCTTTTTTCCACCCTAGTCTTTTTGAAACTCTTACACATTTCCGAGCGAATTTTTCTTTTCGTATTAAAAAAGGGTACATTGTCTCCAGTAAAGTGAAATGCAACGCAAAAATCATAGCGCAAATAAGAAAAAAATATAATGAGAACAGAAAAGAAAATTCCAGAAACAACCTGTCAAGTAAATATAGACTGTGTTAATAATTAGGATAAACTACCGAAACAATATACTTTTCGTGTATAACTATGTCCAGACTTGTTTTAATTAACCGACAATCAAGAAGAGCAATTTTGAAGGCTAATTGTCAATATCATTCTCTAATTACAATCCAAAGGCTTTAATCAAAACTACGGCGCTATTTACAAAACTCCATTATCTAGGTTAATCAAGAAGCTGCTTTCCAATGCAGTATTTTTTAAAATCTTAAACATTTCCCAGCAAATCTTCCTTTTCCTATCAAAAAAGTACGCATTGTGTACAGTGATATAAAATAAAACACACATATCACGGCGCAAATATGTAAAAAGTATTTGAGGCCGAACACAAAATTCCAGAATACCTTTGTATTCCTATTAATTACGATAAATTACCACGACAATGCTTTTCCTTATATAATTGTATCCACGCTTGTTGTAATTCTACAACAATAACATGGCTAGTTCTTATATGAACCTAGCCTATAGGCTAATTTTTCAATAACAATCACTACAATGGAGAGTCTTCATTCGAAGCTATGGCTCAATCTCCGAAAAGCCAATTATTTATGTGAGAAAATAAGCTTTTTTCCACCCTAGTATTTTTGAAACTCTTACACATTTCCGAGCGAATTTTTCTTTTCGTATCAAAAAACTGTACATTGTCTCCAGTAAAGTGAAATGCAACGCAAAAATCATAGCGCAAATAAGAAAAAAAATAATGGGAACAGAAAAGAAAATTCCAGGAACAACCTGTCAAGTAAATATAGACTGTTTTAATAATTAGGATAAATTACCGAACCAATATACTTTTCGTGATATAACTATGTCCAGACTTGTTTTAAATAACTGACAATCAAGAAGAGCAATTTGAAGGCTAATTGTCAATATCATTCTCTAATTACAATCCAAAGGCTTTAATCAAAACTACGGCGCAATTTGCAAAACTCCATTATCTAGGTTAATCAAGAAGCTGCTTTCCAATGCAACATTTTTTAAAATCTTAAACATTTCCCAGGAAATCTTCCTTTTCCTATCAAAAAAGTACGCATTGTGTACAGTGGTATACAATAAAACACACATATCACGGCGCAAATATGCAAAAAAGTATTTGAGACCGAACACAAAATTCAAGAATACCTTTGTATTCCTATTAATTACGATAAATTACGACGACAATGCTTTTCCTTATATAATTGTGTCCACGCTTGTTGTAATTCTGCAACAATAACATGGCTAGTTCATATATGAACCTAGCCTATAGGCTAATTTTTCAATAGCAATAACAACAATGGAAAGTCTTTATTCGAAGCTATGGTACGATCTCCAAAAACCCAATTATTTTTGTGAGAAAATAAGCTTTTTTCCACCCTAGTCTTTTTGAAACTCTTACACATTTCCGAGCGAATTTTTCTTTTCGTATTAAAAAAGGGTACATTGTCTCCAGTAAAGTGAAATGCAACGCAAAAATCATAGCGCAAATAAGAAAAAAAATAATGGGAACAGAAAAGAAAATTCCAGAAACAACCAGTCAAGTAAATATAGACTGTGTTAATAATTAGGATAAACTACCGAAACAATATACTTTTCGTGATATAACTATGTCCAGACTTGTTTTAAATAACTGACAATCAAGAAGAGCAATTTGAAGGCTAATTGTCAATATCATTCTCTAATTACAATCCAAAGGCTTTAATCAAAACTACGGCGCAATTTACAAAACTCCATTATCTAGGTTAATCAAGAAGCTGCTTTCCAATGCAGTATTTTTTAAAATCTTAAACATTTCCCAGCAAATCTTCCTTTTCCTATCAAAAAAGGACGCATTGTGTACAGTGATATACAATAAAACACACATATCACGGCGCAAATATGAAAAAGTATTTGAGGCCGAACACAAAATTCCAGAATACCTTTGTATTCCTATTAATTACGATAAATTACCACGACAATGCTTTTCCTTATATAATTGTATCCACGCTTGTTGTAATTCTACAACAATAACATGGCTAGTTCATATATGAACCTAGCCTATAGGCTAATTTTTCAATAGCAATCACTACAATGGAAAGTCTTCTTTCGAAGCTATGGTTCAATGTCCAAAAAGCCAATTATTTATATGAGAAAATAAGCTTTTTTCCACCTTAGTATTTTTGAAACTCTTACACATTTCCGAGCGAATTTTTCTTTTCGTATCAAAAAAGTGTACATTGTCTCCAGTAAAGTGAAATGCAACGCAAAAATCATTGCGCAAATAAGAAAAAAAATAATGAGAACAGAAAAGAAAATTCCAGAAACAACCTGTCAAGTAAATATAGACTGTGTTAATAATTAGGTTAAACTACCGAAACAATATACTTTTCGTGATATAACTATGTCCAGACTTGTTTTAAATAACTGACAATCAAGAAGACCAATTTGAAGGCTAATTGTCAATATCATTCTCTAATTACAATCCAAAGGCTTTAATCAAAACTACGGCGCAATTTACAAAACTCCATTATCTAGGTTAATCAATAAGCTGCTTTCCAATGCAGTATTTTTTAAAACCTTAAACATTTCCCAGCAAATCTTCCTTTTCCTATCAAAAAAGTACGCATTGTGTAAAGTGATATACAATAAAACACACATATCACGGCGAAAATATGCAAAAAGTATTTGAGGCCGAACACAAAATTCCAGAATACCTTTGTATTCCTATTAATTACGATAAATTACCACGATAATGCTTTTCCTTATTTAATTGTATCCACGCTTGTTGTAATTCTACAACAATAACATGGCTAGTTCAGAAATGAACCTAGCCTATAGGCTAATTTTTCAATAGCAATCACTACAATGGAAAGTCTTCATTCGAAGCTATGGTTCAATCTCCAAAAAGCCAATTATTTATGTGAGAAAATTAAGCTTTTTTCCACCGTAGTATTTTGGAAACTCTTACACATTTCCGAGCGAATTTTTCTTTTCGTATCAAAAAAGTGTACATTGTCTCCAGTAAAGTGAAATGCAACGCAAAAATCATAGCGCAAATAAGAAAAAAAATAATGAGAACAGAAAAGAAAATTCCAGAAACAACCTGTCAAGTAAATATAGACTGTGTTAATAATTAGGTTAAACTACCGAAACAATATACTTTTCGTGATATAACTATTTCCAGACTTGTTTTAATTAACTGACCATCAAGAAGAGCAATTTTGAAGGCTAATTGTCAATATCATTCTCTAATTACAATCCAAAGGCTTTAATCAAAACTACGGCGCAATTTACAAAACTCCATTGTCTAGGTTAATCAATAAGCTGCTTTCCAATGCAGTATTTTTTAAAACCTTAAACATTTCCCAGCAAATCTTTCTTTTCCTATCAAAAAAGTACGCATTGTGTACAGTGATATACAATAAAACACACATATCACGGCGCAAATATGCAAAAAAGTATTTGAGGCCGAACACAAAATTCCAGAATACCTTTGTTTTCCTATTAATTACGATAAATTATCGCGACAATGCTTTTCCTTATATAATTGTATCCACTCTTGTTGTAATTCTACAACATAACATGGCTAGTTCATATATGAACCTAGCCTATAGGCTAATTTTTCAATAGCAATCACTACAATGGAAAGTCTTCATTCGAAGCTATGGTTCAATCTCCAAAAAGCCAATTATTTATGTGAGAAAATTAAGCTTTTTTCCACCGTAGTATTTTTGAAACTCTTACACATTTCCGAGCGAATTTTTCTTTTCGTATCAAAAAAGTGTACATTGTCTCCAGTAAAGTGAAATGCAACGCAAAAATCATAGCGCAAAGAAGAAAAAAAATAATGGGAACAGAAAAGAAAATTCCAGGAACAACCTGTCAAGTAAATATAGACTGTTTTAATAATTAGGATAAACTACCAAACAATATACTTTTCGTGATATAACTATGTCCAGACTTGTTTTAAATAACTGACAATCAAGAAGAGCAATTTGAAGGCTAATTGTCAATATCATTCTCTAATTAATCCAAAGGCTTTAATCAAAACTACGGCGCAATTTTCAAAACTCCATTATCTAGGTTAATCAAGTAGCTGCTTTCCAATGCAGTATTTTTTAAAATCTTAAACATTTCCCAGGAAATCTTTCTTTTCCTATCAAAAAAGTACGCATTGTGTACAGTGATATACAATAAAACACACATATCACGGCGCAAATATGCAAAAAAGTATTTGAGGCCGAACACAAAATTCCAGAATACCTTTGTATTCCTATTAATTACGATAAATTACCACGACAATGCTTTTCCTTATATAATTGTATCAACGCTTGTTGTAATTCTACAACAATAACATGGCTAGTTCATATATGAACCTAGCCTATTAACTAATTTTTCAATAGCAATCACTACAATGGAATGTCCTCATTCGAAGCTATGGTTCAATCTCCAAAAAGCCAATTATTTTTGTGAGAAAATAAGCTTCTTTCCACCGTAGTCTTTTTGAAACTCTTACACATTTCCGAGCGAATTTTTCTTTTCGTATCAAAAAAGTGTACATTGTCTCCAGTAAAGTGAAATGCAACGCAAAAATCATCGCGCAAATAAGAAAAAAAATAATGGGAACAGAAAAGAAAATTCCAGAAACAACCTGTCAAGTAAATATAGACTGTGTTAATAATTAGGATAAACTACGGGAACAATATACTTTTCGTGAAATAACTATGTCCAGACTTGTTTTGATCAACTGACAATCAAGAAGAGCAATTTTGAAGGCTAATTGTCAATATCATTCTCTAATTACAATCCAAAGGCTTTAATCAAAACTACGGCGCAATTTACAAAACTCCATTATCTAAGTTAATCAATAAGCTGCTTTCCAATGCAGTATTTTTTAAAATCTTAAACATTTCCCAGCAAATCTTCCTTTTCCTACATAAAAAGTACGCATTGTGTACAGTGATATAAAATAAAACACACATATCACGGCGAAAATATGCAAAAAAGTATTTTAGGCCGAACACAAAATAGCAAAATACCCTTGTCAATCTCCAAAAAGCTACTTATTTATGTGAAAAAATATGCTTTTTTCCACCGTAATTTTCCAAGATGAGTAATTTTGTAGGCTAATTGTCAATATCATTCCCTAGTTATAATCGAAAGGCTTTAATCAAAAATACAGCGCAATCTACAAAACGCCATTACCTAGGTTAATCAAGAAGCTGCTTTACAATGCAGTATTTTTTAAAATCTTAAACATTTCCCAGCAAATTTTTTTTTCCTATCAAAAAAGTACGCATTGTGTACAGTGATATACAATAAAACACACATATCACGGCGCAAATATGCAAAAAAGTATTTGAGGCCGAACACAAAATTCCATAATACCTTTGTAATCCTATTAATTACGATAAATTACCACGACAATGCTTTTCTTTATATAATTGTATCCACGCTTGTTGTAATTCTACAACAATAACATGGCTAGTTCATATATGAACCTAGCCTATAGGCTAATTTTTCAATAGCAATAACTACAATGGAAAGTCTTCATTCGAAGCTATGGTTCAATCTCAAAAAAGCCAATTATTTATGTGAGAAAATAAGCTTTTTTCCACCGTAGTCTTTTTGAAACTCTTACACATTTCCCAGCGAATTTTTCTTTTCGTATCAAAAAAGTGTACATTGTCTCCAGTAAAGTGAAATGCAACGCAAAAATCATAGCGCAAATAAGAAAAAAAATAATGGGAACAGAAAAGAAAATTTCAGAAACAACCTGTCAAGTAAATATAGACTGTGTTAATAATTAGGATAAACTACCGAAACAATATACTTTCGTGTATATAACTATGTCCAGACTTGTTTTAATTAACTGACAATCAAGAAGAGCAATTTTGAAGGCTAATTGTCAATATCATTCTCTAATTACAATCCAAAGGCTTTAATCAAAACTACGGCGCATTTTACAAAACTCCATTATCTAGGTTAATCAAGAAGGTGCTTTCCAATGCAGTATTTTTTAAATCTTAAACTTTCCCAGCAAATCTTCCTTTTCCTATCAAAAAAGTACGCATTGTGTACAGCGATATACAATAAAACACACATATCACGGCGCAAATATGCAAAAAAGTATTTTAGGCCGAACACAAAATTCCAAAATACCCTTGTAAATCTCCAAAAAGCTACTTATTTATTTGAAAAAATATGCTGTTTTCCACCGTAATTTTCCAAGATGAGTAATTTTGAAGGCTAATTGTCAATACCATTCCCTAGTTATTATCGAAAGGCTTTAATCAAAAATAAGGCGCAATCTACAAAACGCCATTACCTAGGTTAATCAAGAAGCTGCTTTCCAATGCAGTATTTTTTAAAATCTTAAGCATTTCCCAGCAAATATTTCTTTTCCTATCAAAAAAGGACGCATTGTGTACAGTGATATACAATAAAACACACATATCACGGCGCAAATATGTAAAAAGTATTTGAGGCCGAACACAAAATCCCAGAATACCTTTGTATTCCTATTAATTACGATAAATTACCACGACAATAATTTTCCTTATATAATTGTATCCACGCTTGTTGTAATTCTACAACAATAACATGGCTAGTTCATATATGAACCTAGCCTATAGGCTAATTTTTCAATAGCAATCACTACAATGGAAAGTCTTCTTTCGAAGCTATGGTTCAATGTCCAAAAAGCCAATTATTTATGTGAGAAAATACGCTTTTTTCCACGGTAGTCTTTTTGAAACTCTTACACATTTCCGAGCGAATTTTTTTTTTCGTATAAAAAAAGTTTACATTGTCTCCAGTAAAGTGAAATGCAACGCAAAAATCATAGCGCAAATAAGAAAAAAAATAATGAGAACAGAAAAGAAAATTCCAGAAAAAACCTGTCAAGTAAATATAGACTGTGTTAATAATTAGGATAAACTACCGAAACAATATACTTTTCGTGCTATAACTATGTCCAGACTTGTTTTAATTAACTGACAATCAAGAAGAGCAATTTTGAAGGCTAATTGTCAATATCATTCTCTAATTACAATCCAAAGGCTTTAATCAAAACTACGGCGCTATTTACAAAACTCCATTATCTAGGTTAATCAAAAAGCTGCTTTCCAATGCAGTATTTTTTAAAATCTTGAACATTTCCCAGCAAATCTTCCTTTTCCTATCAAAAAAGTACGCATTGTGTACAGTGATATACAATAAAACACACATATCACGGCGCAAATATGCAAAAAGTATTTGAGGCCGAGCACAAAATTCCAGAATACCTTTGTATTCCTATTAATTACGATAAATTACCACGACAATGCTTTTCCTTATATAATTGTGTCCACGCTTGTTGTAATTCTGCAACAATAACATGGCTAGTTCATATATGAACCTAGCCTATAGGCTAATTTTTCAATAGCAATCGCTACAATGGAAAGTCTTTATTCGAAGCTATGGTACGATCTCCAAAAACCCAATTATTTTTGTGAGAAAATAAGCTTTTTTCCACCGTAGTCTTTTTGAAACTCTTACACATTTCCGAGCGAATTTTTCTTTTCGTATCAAAAAAGTGTACATTGTCTCCAGTAAAGTGAAATGCAACGCAAAAATCATAGCGCAAATAAGAAAAAAAATAATGGGAACAGAGAAGAAAATTCCAGAAACAACCTGTCAAGTAAATATAGACTGTGTTAATAATTAGGATAAACTACCAAAACAATATACTTTTCGTGATATAACTATGTCCAGACTTGTTTTAAATAACTGACAATCAAGAAGACCAATTTGAAGGCTAATTGTCAATATCATTCTCTAATTACAATCCAAAGGCTTTAATCAAAACTACGGCGCAATTTACAAAACTCCATTATCTAGGTTAATCAAGAAGCTGCTTTCCAATGCAGTATTTTTTAAAATCTTAAACATTTCCCAGCAAATCTTCCTTTTCCTATCAAAAAAGTACGCATTGTGTACAGTGATATACAATAAAACACACATATCACGGTGCAAATATGTAAAAAGTATTTGAGGCCGAACACAAAATTCCAGAATACCTTTGTATTCCTATTAATTACGATAAATTACCACGACAATGCTTTTCCTTATATAATTGTATCCACGCTTGTTGTAATTCTACAACAATAACATGGCTAGTTCTTATATGAACCTAGCCTATAGGCTAATTTTTCAATAGCAATCACTACAATGGAGAGTCTTCATTCGAAGCTATGGTTCAATCTCCAAAAAGCCAATTATTTATGTGAGAAAATAAGCTTTTTTCCACCCTAGTATTTTTGAAACTCTTACACATTTCCGAGCGAATTTTTCTTTTCGTATCAAAAAACTGTACATTGTCTCCAGTAAAGTGAAATGCAACGCAAAAATCATAGCGCAAATAAGAAAAAAAATAATGGGAACAGAAAAGAAAACTCCAGGAACAACCTGTCAAGTAAATATAGACTGTGTTAATAATTAGGATAAATTACCGAAACAATATACTTTTCGTGATATAACTATGTCCAGACTTGTTTTAAATAACTGACAATCAAGAAGAGCAATTTGAAGGCTAATTGTCAATATCATTCTCTAATTACAATCCAAAGGCTTTAATCAAAACTACGGCGCAATTTACAAAACTCCATTATCTAGGTTAATCAAGAAGCTGCTTTCCAATGCAGTATTTTTTAAAATCTTAAACATTTCCCAGCAAATCTTCCTTTTCCTATCAAAAAAGGACGCATTGTGTACAGTGATATACAATAAAACACACATATCACGGCGCAAATATGTAAAAAGTATTTGAGGCCGAACACAAAATCCCAGAATACCTTTGTATTCCTATTAATTACGATAAATTACCACGACAATAATTTTCCTTATATAATTGTATCCACGCTTGTTGTAATTCTACAACAATAACATGGCTAGTTCATATATGAACCTAGCCTATAGGCTAATTTTTCAATAGCAATCACTACAATGGAAAGTCTTCTTTTGAAGCTATGGTTCAATGTCCAAAAAGCCAATTATTTATATGAGAAAATAAGCTTTTTTCCACCTTAGTATTTTTGAAACTCTTACACATTTCCGAGCGAATTTTTCTTTTCGTATAAAAAACTGTACCTTGTCTCCAGTAAAGTGAAATGCAACGCAAAAATCATAGCGCAAATAAGAAAAAAAATAATGGGAACAGAAAAGAAAATTCCAGGAACATCCTGTCAAGTAAATATAGACTGTTTTAATAATTAGGATAAACTACCGAAACAATATACTTTTCGTGATATAACTATGTCCAGACTTGTTTTAAATAACTGACAATCAAGAAAAGCAATTTGAAGGCTAATTGTCAATATCATTCTCTAATTACAATCCAAAGGCTTTAATCAAAACTACGGCGCAATTTGCAAAACTCCATTATCTAGGTTAATCAAGAAGCTGCTTTCCAATGCAGTATTTTTTAAAATCTTAAACATTTCCCAGGAATCTTCCTTTTCCTATCAAAAAAGTACGCATTGTGTACAGTGGTATACAATAAAACACACATATCACGGCGCAAATATGCAAAAAAGTATTTGAGGCCGAACACAAAATTCAAGAATACCTTTGTATTCCTATTAATTACGATAAATTACCACGACAATGCTTTTCCTTATATAATTGTGTCCACGCTCGTTGTAATTCTGCAACAATAACATGGCTAGTTCATATATGAACCTAGCCTATAGGCTAATTTTTCAATAGCAATCACTACAATGGAAAGTCTTTATTCGAAGCTATGGTACGATCTCCAAAAACCCAATTATTTTTGTGAGAAAATAAGCTTTTTTCCACCCTAGTCTTTTTGAAACTCTTACACATTTCCGAGCGAATTTTTCTTTTCGTATCAAAAAAGTGTACATTGTCTCCAGTAAAGTGAAATGCAACGCAAAAATCATAGCGCAAATAAGAAAAAAAATAATGAGAACAGAAAAGAAAATTCCAGAAACAACCTGTCAAGTAAATATAGACTGTGTTAATAATTAGGATAAACTACCGAAACAATATACTTTTCGTGATATAACTATGTCCAGACTTGTTTTAATTAACTGACCATCAAGAAGAGCAATTTTGAAGGCTAATTGTCAATATCATTCTCTAATTACAATCCAAAGGCTTTAATCAAAACTACGGCGCAATTTACAAAACTCCATTATCTAGGTTAATCAATAAGCTGCTTTCCAATGCAGTATTTTTTAAAACCTTAAACATTTCCCAGCAAATCTTCCTTTTCCTATCAAAAAAGTACGCATTGTGTACAGTGATATACAATAAAACACACATATCACGGCGCAAATATGTAAAAAGTATTTGAGGCCGAACACAAAATCCCAGAATACCTTTGTATTCCTATTAATTACGATAAATTACCACGACAATGCTTTTCCTTATATAATTGTATCCACGCTTGTTGTAATTCTACAACAATAACATGGCTAGTTCATATATGAACCTAGCCTATAGGCTAATTTTTCAATAGCAATCACTACAATGGAAAGTCTTCTTTCGAAGCTATGGTTCAATGTCCAAAAAGCCAATTATTTATATGAGAAAATAAGCTTTTTTCCACCTTAGTATTTTTGAAACTCTTACACATTTCCGAGCGAATTTTTCTTTTCGTATAAAAAAACTGTACCTTGTCTCCAGTAAAGTGAAATGCAACGCAAAAATCATAGCGCAAATAAGAAAAAAAATAATGGGAACAGAAAAGAAAATTCCAGGAACATCCTGTCAAGTAAATATAGACTGTTTTAATAATTAGGATAAACTACCGAAACAATATACTTTTCGTGATATAACTATGTCCAGACTTGTTTTAAATAACTGACAATCAAGAAAAGCAATTTGAAGGCTAATTGTCAATATCATTCTCTAATTACAATCCAAAGGCTTTAATCAAAACTACGGCGCAATTTGCAAAACTCCATTATCTAGGTTAATCAAGAAGCTGCTTTCCAATGCAGTATTTTTTAAAATCTTAAACATTTCCCAGGAATTCTTCCTTTTCCTATCAAAAAAGTACGCATTGTGTACAGTGGTATACAATAAAACACACATATCACGGCGCAAATATGCAAAAAAGTATTTGAGGCCGAACACAAAATTCAAGAATACCTTTGTATTCCTATTAATTACGATAAATTACCACGACAATGCTTTTCCTTATATAATTGTGTCCAAGCTCGTTGTAATTCTGCAACAATAACATGGCTAGTTCATATATGAACCTAGCCTATAGGCTAATTTTTCAATAGCAATCACTACAATGGAAAGTCTTTATTCGAAGCTATGGTACGATCTCCAAAAACCCAATTATTTTTGTGAGAAAATAAGCTTTTTTCCACCCTAGTCTTTTTGAAACTCTTACACATTTCCGAGCGAATTTTTCTTTTCGTATCAAAAAAGTGTACATTGTCTCCAGTAAAGTGAAATGCAACGCAAAAATCATAGCGCAAATAAGAAAAAAAATAATGAGAACAGAAAAGAAAATTCCAGAAACAACCTGTCAAGTAAATATAGACTGTGTTAATAATTAGGTTAAACTACCGAAACAATATACTTTTCGTGAAATAACTATGTCCAGACTTGTTTTAATTAACTGACAATCAAGAAGAGCAATTTTGAAGGCTAATTGTCAATATCATTCTCTAATTACAATCCAAAGGCTTTAATCAAAACTACGGCGCAATTTACAAAACTCCATTATCTAGGTTAATCAATAAGCTGCTTTCCAATGCAGTATTTTTTAAAACCTTAAACATTTCCCAGCAAATCTTCCTTTTCCTATCAAAAAAGTACGCATTGTGTACAGTGATATACAATAAAACACACATATCACGGCGAAAATATGCAAAAAGTATTTGAGGCCGAACTCAAAATTCCAGAATACCTTTGTATTCCTATTAATTACGATAAATTACCACGACAATGCTTTTCCTTATTTAATTGTATCCACGCTTGTTGTAATTCTACAACAATAACATGGCTAGTTCAGATATGAACCTAGCCTATAGGCTAATTTTTCAATAGCAATCACTACAATGGAAAGTCTTCATTCGAAGCTATGGTTCAATCTCCAAAAAGCCAATTATTTATGTGAGAAAATTAAGCTTTTTTCCACCGTAGTATTTTGGAAACTCTTACACATTTCCGAGCGAATTTTTCTTTTCGTATCAAAAAAGTGTACATTGTCTCCAGTAAAGTGAAATGCAACGCAAAAATCATAGCGCAAATAAGAAAAAAAATAATGAGAACAGAAAAGAAAATTCCAGAAATCACCTGTCAAGTAAATATAGACTGTGTTAATAATTAGGTTAAACTACCGAAACAATATACTTTTCGTGATATAACTATGTCCAGACTTGTTTTAATTAACTGACCATCAAGAAGAGCAATTTTGAAGGCTAATTGTCAATATCATTCTCTAATTACAATCCAAAGGCTTTAATCAAAACTACGGCGCAATTTACAAAACTCCATTGTCTAGGTTAATCAATAAGCTGCTTTCCAATGCAGTATTTTTTAAAACCTTAAACATTTCCCAGCAAATCTTCCTTTTCCTATCAAAAAAGTACGCATTGTGTACAGTGATATACAATAAAACACACATATCACGGCGAAAATATGCAAAAAGTATTTGAGGCCGAACACAAAATTCCAGAATACCTTTGTATTCCTATTAATTACGATAAATTACCACGACAATGCTTTTCCTTATATAATTGTATCCACGCTTGTTGTAATTCTACAACAATAACATGGCTAGTTCAGATATGAACCTAGCCTATAGGCTAATTTTTCAATAGCAATCACTACAATGGAAAGTCTTCATTCGAAGCTATAGTTCAATCTCCAAAAAGCCAATTATTTATGTGAGAAAATTAAGCTTTTTTCCACCGTAGTATTTTTGAAACTCTTACACATTTCCGAGCGAATTTTTCTTTTCGTATCAAAAAAGTGTACATTGTCTCCAGTAAAGTGAAATGCAACGCAAAAATCATAGCGCAAAGAAGAAAAAAAATAATGGGAACAGAAAAGAAAATTCCAGGAACAACCTGTCAAGTAAATATAGACTGTTTTAATAATTAGGATAAACTACCGAAACAATATACTTTTCGTGATATAACTATGTCCAGACTTGTTTTAAATAACTGACAATCAAGAAGAGCAATTTGAAGGCTAATTGTCAATATCATTCTCTAATTATAATCCAAAGGCTTTAATCAAAACTACGGCGCAATTTTCAAAACTCCATTATCTAGGTTAATCAAGTAGCTGCTTTACAATGCAGTATTTTTTAAAATCTTAAACATTTCCCAGAAATCTTCTTTTCCTATCAAAAAAGTACGCATTGTGTACAGTGATATACAATAAAACACACATATCACGGCGCAAATATGCAAAAAAGTATTTGAGGCCGAACACAAAATTCCAGAATACCTTTGTATTCCTATTAATTACGATAAATTACCACGACAATGCTTTTCCTTATATAATTGTATCAACGCTTGTTGTAATTCTACAACAATAACATGGCTAGTTCATATATGAACCTAGCCTATTAACTAATTTTTCAATAGCAATCACTACAATGGAATGTCCTCATTCGAAGCTATGGTTCAATCTCCAAAAAGCCAATTATTTTTGTGAGAAAATAAGCTTTTTTCCACCGTAGTCTTTTTGAAACTCTTACACATTTCCGAGCGAATTTTTCTTTTCGTATCAAAAAAGTGTACATTGTCTCCAGTAAAGTGAAATGCAACGCAAAAATCATAGCGCAAAGAAGAAAAAAAATAATGGGACCAGAAAAGAAAATTCCAGGAACAACCTGTCAAGTAAATATAGACTGTTTTAATAATTAGGATAAACTACCGAAACAATATACTTTTCGTGATATAACTATGTCCAGACTTGTTTTAAATAACTGACAATCAAGAAGAGCAATTTGAAGGCTAATTGTCAATATCATTCTCTAATTATAATCCAAAGGCTTTAATCAAAACTACGGCGCAATTTTCAAAACTCCATTATCTAGGTTAATCAAGTAGCTGCTTTCCAATGCAGTATTTTTTAAAATCTTAAACATTTCCCAGGAAATCTTTCTTTTCCTATCAAAAAAGTACGCATTGTGTACAGTGATATACAATAAAACACACATATCACGGCGCAAATATGCAAAAAAGTATTTGAGGCCGAACACAAAATTCCAGAATACCTTTGTATTCCTATTAATTACGATAAATTACCACGACAATGCTTTTCCTTATATAATTGTATCAACGCTTGTTGTAATTCTACAACAATAACATGGCTAGTTCATATATGAACCTAGCCTATTAACTAATTTTTCAATAGCAATCACTACAATGGAATGTCCTCATTCGAAGCTATGGTTCAATCTCCAAAAAGCCAATTTTTTTTGTGAGAAAATAAGCTTTTTTCCACCGTAGTCTTTTTGAAACTCTTACACATTTCCGAGCGAATTTTTCTTTTCGTATCAAAAAAGTGTACATTGTCTCCAGTAAAGTGAAATGCAACGCAAAAATCATCGCGCAAATAAGAAAAAAAATAATGGGAACAGAAAAGAAAATTCCAGAAACAACCTGTCAAGTAAATATAGACTGTGTTAATAATTAGGATAAACTACGGGAACAATATACTTTTCGTGAAATAACTATGTCCAGACTTGTTTTGATCAACTTACAATCAAGAAGAGCAATTTTGAAGGCTAATTGTCAATATCATTCTCTAATTACAATCCAAAGGCTTTAATCAAAACTACGGCGCAATTTACAAAACTCCATTATCTAAGTTAATCAATAAGTTGCTTTCCAATGCAGTATTTTTTAAAATCTTAAACATTTCCCAGCAAATCTTCCTTTTCCTACCAAAAAAGTACGATTGTGTACAGTGATATAAAATAAAACACACATATCACGGCGAAAATATGCAAAAAAGTATTTTAGGCCGAACACAAAATAGCAAAATACCCTTGTCAATCTCGAAAAAGCTACTTATTTATGTGAAAAAATATGCTTTTTTCCAACGTAATTTTCCAAGATGAGTAATTTTGTAGGCTAATTGTCAATATCATTCCCTAGTTATAATCGAAAGGCTTTAATCAAAAATACAGCGCAATCTACAAAACGCCATTACCTAGGTTAATCAAGAAGCTGCTTTCCAATGCAGTATTTTTTAAAATCTTAAACATTTCCCAGCAAATTTTTTATTCCTTTAAAAAAAGTACGCATTGTGTACAGTGATATACAATAAAACACACATATCACGGCGCAAATATGCAAAAAAGTATTTGAGGCCGAACACAAAATTCAAGAATACCTTTGTATTCCTATTAATTACGATAAATTACCACGACAATGCTTTTCCTTATATAATTGTATCAACGCTTGTTGTAATTCTACAACAATAACATGGCTAGTTCATATATGAACCTAGCCTATTAACTAATTTTTCAATAGCAATCACTACAATGGAATGTCCTCATTCGAAGCTATGGTTCAATCTCCAAAAAGCCAATTTTTTTTGTGAGAAAATAAGCTTTTTTCCACCGTAGTCTTTTTGAAACTCTTACACATTTCCGAGCGAATTTTTCTTTTCGTATCAAAAAAGTGTACATTGTCTCCAGTAAAGTGAAATGCAACGCAAAAATCATCGCGCAAATAAGAAAAAAAATAATGGGAACAGAAAAGAAAATTCCAGAAACAACCTGTCAAGTAAATATAGACTGTGTTAATAATTAGGATAAACTACGGGAACAATATACTTTTCGTGAAATAACTATGTCCAGACTTGTTTTGATCAACTTACAATCAAGAAGAGCAATTTTGAAGGCTAATTGTCAATATCATTCTCTAATTACAATCCAAAGGCTTTAATCAAAACTACGGCGCAATTTACAAAACTCCATTATCTAAGTTAATCAATAAGTTGCTTTCCAATGCAGTATTTTTTAAAATCTTAAACATTTCCCAGCAAATCTTCCTTTTCCTACCAAAAAAGTACGATTGTGTACAGTGATATAAAATAAAACACACATATCACGGCGAAAATATGCAAAAAAGTATTTTAGGCCGAACACAAAATAGCAAAATACCCTTGTCAATCTCGAAAAAGCTACTTATTTATGTGAAAAAATATGCTTTTTTCCAACGTAATTTTCCAAGATGAGTAATTTTGTAGGCTAATTGTCAATATCATTCCCTAGTTATAATCGAAAGGCTTTAATCAAAAATACAGCGCAATCTACAAAACGCCATTACCTAGGTTAATCAAGAAGCTGCTTTCCAATGCAGTATTTTTTAAAATCTTAAACATTTCCCAGCAAATTTTTTATTCCTTTAAAAAAAGTACGCATTGTGTACAGTGATATACAATAAAACACACATATCACGGCGCAAATATGCAAAAAATATTTGAGGCCGAACACAAAATTCCATAAAACCTTTGTATTCCTATTAATTACGATAAATTACCACGACAATGCTTTTCTTTATATAATTGTATCCACGCTTGTTGTAATTCTGCAACAATAACATGGTTAATTCATATATGAACCTAGCCTATAGGCTAATTTTTCAATAGCAATCAATACAATCGAAAGTCTTCATTTGAAGCTATGGTTCAATCTCCAAAAAGCCAATTATTAATCTGAGAAAATAAGCTTTTTTCCACCGTAGTCTTTTTGAAACTCTTACACATTTCCCAGCGAATTTTTCTTTTCGTATCAAAAAAGTGTACATTGTCTCCAGTAAAGTGAAATGCAACGCAAAAATCATAGCTCAAATAAGAAAAAAAAATTGGGAATTGAAAAGAAAATTCCAGAAACAACCTGTCAAGTAAATATAAATCTTTTTAATAATTAAGATAAAGTAACGAAAAAATATACTTTTCGTGATATAACTATGTCCGGACTTGTTTTAATTAACTAACAATCAAGAAAAGCAATTTTGAAGGCTAATTATCAATATCATTCTCTAATTACAATCCAAAGGCTTTAATCAAAACTACGGCGCAATTTACAAAACTCCATTATCTAGGTTAATCAAGAAGCTGCTTTCCAATGCAGTATTTTTTAAAATCTTAAACATTTCCGAGCAAATTTTTTTTTCCTATCAAAAAAGTACGCATTGTGTACAGTGATATACAATAAAACACACATATCACGGCGCAAATACGCAAAAAAGTATTTGAGGCCGAACACAAAATTCCAAAATACCTTTGTATTCCTATTAATTACGATAAATTACCACGACAATGCTTTTCCTTATATAATTGTATCCACGCTTGTTGTAATTCTACAACAATAACATGGCTAGTTCATATATGAACCTAGCCTATTGGCTAATTTTTCAATAGCAATCACTACAATGGAATGTCCTCATTCGAAGCTATGGTTCAATCTCAAAAAGCCAATTATTTTTGTGAGAAAATAAGCTTTTTTCCACCGTAGTCTTTTTGAAACTCTTACACATTTCCGAGCGAATTTTTCTTTTCGTGTCAAAAAAGTGTACATTGTCTCCAGTAAAGTGAAATGCAACGCAAAAATTATAGCGCAAATAAGAAAAAAAGTATTGGGAACAGAAAAGAAAATTCCAGAAACAACCTGTCAAGTAAATATAGACTGTGTTAATAATTAGGATAAACTACCGAAACAATATACTTTTCGTGAAATAACTATGTCCAGACTTGTTTTAATTAACTGACAATCAAGAAGAGCAATTTTGAAGGCTAATTGTCAATATCATTCTCTAATTACAATCCAAAGGCTTTAATCAAAACTACGGCGCAATTTACAAAACTCCATTATCTAGGTTAATCAATAAGCTGCTTTCCAATGCAGTATTTTTTAAAATCTTAAACATTTCCCAGCAAATCTTCCTTTTCCTATCAAAAAAGCACGCATTGTGTACAGTGATATAAAATAAAACACACATATCACGGCGAAAATATGCAAAAAAGTATTTTAGGCCGAACACAAAATAGCAAAATACCCTTGTCAATCTCCAAAAAGCTTTTTATTTATGTGAAAAAATATGCTTTTTTCCACCGTAATTTTCCAAGATGAGTAATTTTGAAGGCTAATTGTCAATACCATTCCCTAGTTATTATCGAAAGGCTTTAATCAAAAATAAGGCGCAATCTACAAAACGCCATTACCTAGGTTAATCAAGAAGCTGCTTTCCAATGCAGTATTTTTTAAAATCTTAAGCATTTCCCAGCAAATCTTTCTTTTCCTATCAAAAAAGTACGCATTGTGTACAGTGATATACAATAAAACACACATATCACGGCGCAAATATGCAAAAAAGTATTTGAGGCCAAACACAAAATTCCAGAATACCTTTGTCAGGTAAAAATAATCTGTGTTAATTACAATAAATTACCACGACAATGCTTTTCCTTATATAATTGTGTCCACGCTTGTTGTAATTCTGCAACAATAACATGGTTAATTCATATATGAACCTAGCCTATAGGCTAATTTTTCAATAGCAATCAATACAATCGAAAGTCTTCATTTGAAGCTATGGTTCAATCTCCAAAAAGCCAATTATTAATCTGAGAAAATAAGCTTTTTTCCACCGTAGTCTTTTTGAAACTCTTACACATTTCCCAGCGAATTTTTCTTTTCGTATCAAAAAAGTGTACATTGTCTCCAGTAAAGTGAAATGCAACGCAAAAATCATAGCTCAAATAAGAAAAAAAATTGGGAATTGAAAAGAAAATTCCAGAAACAACCTGTCAAGTAAATATAAATCTTTTTAATAATTAAGATAAAGTAACGAAAAAATATACTTTTCGTGATATAACTATGTCCGGACTTGTTTTAATTAACTAACAATCAAGAAAAGCAATTTTGAAGGCTAATTATCAATATCATTCTCTAATTACAATCCAAAGGCTTTAATCAAAACTACGGCGCAATTTACAAAACTCCATTATCTAGGTTAATCAAGAAGCTGCTTTCCAATGCAGTATTTTTTAAAATCTTAAACATTTCCGAGCAAATTTTTTTTCCTATCAAAAAAGTACGCATTGTGTACAGTGATATACAATAAAACACACATATCACGGCGCAAATACGCAAAAAAGTATTTGAGGCCGAACACAAAATTCCAAAATACCTTTGTATTCCTATTAATTACGATAAATTACCACGACAATGCTTTTCCTTATATAATTGTATCCACGCTTGTTGTAATTCTACAACAATAACATGGCTAGTTCATATATGAACCTAGCCTATTGGCTAATTTTTCAATAGCAATCACTACAATGGAATGTCCTCATTCGAAGCTATGGTTCAATCTCAAAAAGCCAATTATTTTTGTGAGAAAATAAGCTTTTTTCCACCGTAGTCTTTTTGAAACTCTTACACATTTCCGAGCGAATTTTTCTTTTCGTGTCAAAAAAGTGTACATTGTCTCCAGTAAAGTGAAATGCAACGCAAAAATTATAGCGCAAATAAGAAAAAAAGTATTGGGAACAGAAAAGAAAATTCCAGAAACAACCTGTCAAGTAAATATAGACTGTGTTAATAATTAGGATAAACTACCGAAACAATATACTTTTCGTGAAATAACTATGTCCAGACTTGTTTTAATTAACTGACAATCAAGAAGAGCAATTTTGAAGGCTAATTGTCAATATCATTCTCTAATTACAATCCAAAGGCTTTAATCAAAACTACGGCGCAATTTACAAAACTCCATTATCTAGGTTAATCAATAAGCTGCTTTCCAATGCAGTATTTTTTAAAATCTTAAACATTTCCCAGCAAATCTTCCTTTTCCTATCAAAAAAGCACGCATTGTGTACAGTGATATAAAATAAAACACACATATCACGGCGAAAATATGCAAAAAAGTATTTTAGGCCGAACACAAAATAGCAAAATACCCTTGTCAATCTCCAAAAAGCTTTTTATTTATGTGAAAAAATATGCTTTTTTCCACCGTAATTTTCCAAGATGAGTAATTTTGTAGGCTAATTGTCAATATCATTCCCTAGTTATAATCGAAAGGCTTTATTCAAAAATACAGCGCAATCTACAAAACGCCATTACCTAGGTTAATCAAGAAGCTGCTTTCCAATGCAGTATTTTTTAAAATCTTAAACATTTCCGAGCAAATTTTTTTTTCCTATCATAAAAGTACGCATTGTGTACAGTGATATACAATAAAACACACATATCACGGCGCAAATACGCAAAAAAGTATTTGAGGCCGAACACAAAATTCCAAAATACCTTTGTATTCCTATTAATTACGATAAATTACCACGACAATGCTTTTCCTTATATAATTGTATCCACGCTTGTTGTAATTCTACAACAATAACATGGCTAGTTCATATATGAACCTAGCCTATTGGCTAATTTTTCAATAGCAATCACTACAATGGAATGTCCTCATTCGAAGCTATGGTTCAATCTCAAAAAGCCAATTATTTTTGTGAGAAGATAAGCTTTTTTCCACCGTAGTCTTTTTGAAACTCTTACACATTTCCGAGCGAATTTTTCTTTTCGTGTCAAAAAAGTGTACATTGTCTCCAGTAAAGTGAAATGCAACGCAAAAATTATAGCGCAAATAAGAAAAAAAGTATTGGGAACAGAAAAGAAAATTCCAGAAACAACCTGTCAAGTAAATATAGACTGTGTTAATAATTAGGATAAACTACCGAAACAATATACTTTTCGTGAAATAACTATGTCCAGACTTGTTTTAATTAACTGACAATCAAGAAGAGCAATTTTGAAGGCTAATTGTCAATATCATTCTCTAATTACAATCCAAAGGCTTTAATCAAAACTACGGCGCAATTTACAAAACTCCATTATCTAGGTTAATCAATAAGCTGCTTTCCAATGCAGTATTTTTTAAAATCTTAAACATTTCCCAGCAAATCTTCCTTTTCCTATCAAAAAAGCACGCATTGTGTACAGTGATATAAAATAAAACACACATATCACGGCGAAAATATGCAAAAAAGTATTTTAGGCCGAACACAAAATAGCAAAATACCCTTGTCAATCTCCAAAAAGCTTTTTATTTATGTGAAAAAATATGCTTTTTCCACCGTAATTTTCCAAGATGAGTAATTTTGTAGGCTAATTGTCAATATCATTCCCTAGTTATAATCGAAAGGCTTTATTCAAAAATACAGCGCAATCTACAAAACGCCATTACCTAGGTTAATCAAGAAGCTGCTTTCCAATGCAGTATTTTTTAAAATCTTAAACATTTCCGAGCAAATTTTTTTTTCCTATCATAAAAGTACGCATTGTGTACAGTGATATACAATAAAACACACATATCACGGCGCAAATACGCAAAAAAGTATTTGAGGCCGAACACAAAATTCCAAAATACCTTTGTATTCCTATTAATTACGATAAATTAACACGACAATGCTTTTCTTTATATAATTGTATCCACGCTTGTTGTAATTCTACAACAATAACATGGCTAGTTCATATATGAACCTAGCCTATAGGCTAATTTTTCAATAGCAAACACTACAATGGAAAGTCTTCATTCGAAGCTATGGTTCAATCTCAAAAAAACCAATTATTTATGTGACAAAATAAGCTTTTTTCCACCGTAGTCTTTTTGAAACTCTTACACATTTCCCAGCGAATTTTTCTTTTCGTATCAAAAAAGTGTACATTGTCTCCAGTAAAGTGAAATGCAACGCTAAAATCATAGCGCAAATAAGAAAAAAATAATGGGAACAGAAAAGAAAATTCCAGAAACAACCTGTCAAGTAAATATAGACTGTGTTAATAATTAGGATAAACTACCGAAAATATACTTTTCGTGATATAACAATGTCCAGACTTGTTTTAATTAACTGACAATCAAGATGAGTAATTTTGTAGGCTAATTGTCAATATCATTCCCTAGTTATAATCGAAAGGCTTTAATCAAAAATACAGCGCAATCTACAAAACGCCATTACCTAGGTTAATCAAGAAGCTGCTTTCCAATGCAGTATTTTTTAAAATCTTAAACATTTCCCAGCAAATCTTTCTTTTCCTATCAAAAAATACGCATTGTGTACAGTGACATACAATAAAACACACATATTACGGCGCAAATATGCAAAAAAGTATTTGAGGCCGAACACAAAATTCCAGAATACCTTTGTATTCCCATTAATTACGATAAATTACCACGACAATGCTTTTCTTTATATAATTGTATCCACGCTTGTTGTAATTCTACAACAATAACATGGCTAGTTCATATATGAACCTAGCCTATAGGCTAATTTTTCAATAGCAAACACTACAATGGAAAGTCTTCATTCGAAGCTATGGTTCAATCTCAAAAAAGCCAATTATTTATGTGAGAAAATAAGCTTTTTTCCACCGTAGTCTTTTTGAAACTCTTACACATTTCCCAGCGAATTTTTCTTTTCGTATCAAAAAAGTCTACATTGTCTCCAGTAAAGTGAAATGCAACGCTAAAATCATAGCGCAAATAAGAAAAAAATAATGGGAACAGAAAAGAAAATTCCAGAAACAACCTGTCAAGTAAATATAGACTGTGTTAATAATTAGGATAAACTACCGAAACAATATACTTTTCGTGATATAACTATGTCCAGACTTGTTTTAAATAACTGACAATCAAGAAGAGCAATTTGAAGGCTAATTGTCAATATCATTCTCTAATTATAATCCAAAGGCTTTAATCAAAATTACGGCGCAATTTTCAAAACTCCATTATCTAGGTTAATCAAGTAGCTGCTTTCCAATGCAGTATTTTTTAAAATCTTAAACATTTCCCAGGAAATCTTTCTTTTCCTATCAAAAAAGTACGCATTGTGTACAGTGATACACAATAAAACACACATATCATGGCGCAAATATGCAAAAAAGTATTTGAGGCCGAACACAAAATTCCAGAATACCCTTGTCAATCTCCAAAAAGCCAATTATTTATGTGAGAAAATAAGCTTTTTTCAACCGTTGTCGTTTTGAAACTCTTACACATTTCCCAGCAAATTTTTCTTTTCGTATCAAAAAAGTGTACATTGTCTCCAGTAAAGTGAAATGCAACGCAAAAATCATAGCGCAAATAAGAAAAAAATAATGGGAACAGAAAAGAAAATTCCAGAAACAACCTGTCAAGTAAATATAGACTGTGTTATTAATTAGGGTAAACTACCAAAACAATATACTTTTCGTGATATAACTATGTCCAGACTTGTTTTAATTAACTGACAATCAAGAAGAGCAATTTGAAGGCTAAATGTCAATATCATTCTCTAATTACAATCCAAAGGCTTTAATCAAAACTACGGCGCAATTTACAAAACTCCATTATCTAGGTTAATCAAGAAGCTGCTTTCCAATGCAGTATTTTTTAAAATCTTAAACATTTCCCAGGAAATCTTTCTTTTCCTATCAAAAAAGTACGCATTGTGTACATTTATATACAATAAAACACACATATCACGGCGCAAATATGCAAAAAAGTATTTGAGGCCGAACACAAAATTCCAGAATACCTTTGTATTCCTATTAATTACGATAAATTACCACGACAATGCTTTTCCTTATATAATTGTATCCACGCTTGTTGTAATTCTACAACAATAACATGGCTAGTTCATATATGAACCTAGCCTATTGGCTAATTTTTTAATAGCAATCACTACAATGGAATGTCCTCATTCGAAGCTATGGTTCAATCTCCAAAAGCCAATTATTTTTGTGAGAAAAAAGCTTTTTTCCACCGTAGTCTTTTTGAAACTCTTACTTATTTCCAAGCGAATTTTTCTTTTCGTATCAAAAAAGTGTACATTGTCTCCAGTAAAGTGAAATGCAACGCAAAAATTATATCGCAAATAAGAAAAAAAGTAATGGGAACAGAAAAGAAAATTCCAGAAACAACCTGTCAAGTAAATATAGACTGTGTTAATAATTAGGATAAACTACCGAAACAATATACTTTTCGTGAAATAACTATGTCCAGACTTGTTTTAATTAACTGACAATCAAGAAGAGCAATTTTGAAGGCTAATTGTCAATATCATTCTCTAATTACAATCCAAAGGCTTTAATCAAAACTACGGCGCAATTTACAAAACTCCATTATCTACGTTAATCAATAAGCTGCTTTCCAATGCAGTATTTTTTAAAATCTTAAACATTTCCCAGCAAATCTTCCTTTTCCTATCAAAAAAGTACGCATTGTGTACAGTGATATAAAATAAAACACACATATCACGGCGAAAATATAAAAAGTATTTTAGGCCGAACACAAAATAGCAAAATACCCTTGTCAATCTCGAAAAAGCTACTTATTTATGTGAAAAAATATGCTTTTTTCCACCGTAATTTTCCAAGATGAGTAATTTTGTAGGCTAATTGTCAATATCATTCCCTAGTTATAATCGAAAGGCTTTAATAAAAAATACAGCGCAATCTACAAAACGCCATTACCTAGGTTAATCAAGAAGCTGCTTTCCAATGCAGTATTTTTTAAAATCTTAAACATTTCCGAGCAAATTTTTTTTTCCTATCATAAAAGTACGCATTGTGTACAGTGATATACAATAAAACACACATATCACGGCGCAAATATGCAAAAAAGTATTTGAGGCCGAACACAAAATTCCAAAATACCTTTGTATTCCTATTAATTACGATAAATTACCACGACAATGCTTTTCTTTATATAATTGTATCCACGCTTGTTGTAATTCTACAACAATAACATGGCTAGTTCATATATGAACCTAGCCTATAGGCTAATTTTTCAATAGCAAACACTACAATGCAAAGTCTTCATTCGAAGCTATGGTTCAATCTCAAAAAAACCAATTATTTATGTGAGAAAATAAGCTTTTTTCCACCGTAGTCTTTTCGAAACTCTTACACATTTCCCAGCGAATTTTTCTTTTCGTATCAAAAAAGTGTAGATTGTCTCCAGTAAAGTGAAATGCAACGCTAAAATCATAGCGCAAATAAGAAAAAAATAATGGGAACAGAAAAGAAAATTCCAGAAACAACCTGTCAAGTAAAGCTAGACTGTGTTAATAATTAGGATAAACTACCGAAAATATACTTTTCATGATATAACAATGTCCAGACTTGTTTTAATTAACTGACAATCAAGAAGAGCAATTTTGAAAGCTAATTGTCAATATCATTCTCTAATTACAATCCAAAGGCTTTAATCAAAACTACGGCAAAATTTACAAAACGCCATTATCTAGGTTAATCAAGAAGCTGCTTTCCAACGAAGTATTTTTTAAAATCTTAAACATTTCCCAGCAAATCTTCCTTTTCCTATCAAAAAGTACGCATTGTGTACAGTGGTATACGATAAAACACACATATCACGGCGCAAATATGCAAAAAAGTATTTGAGGCCGAACACAAAATTCCAGAATACCTTTGTATTCCTATTAATTACGATAAATTACCACGACAATGCTTTTCCTTATATAATTGTGTCCACGCTTGTTGTAATTCCGCAACAATAACATGGCTAGTTCATATATGAACCTAGCCTATAGGCTAATTTTTCAATAGCAAACACTACAATGGAAAGTCTTTATTCGAAGCTATGGTACGATCTCCAAAAACCCAATTATTTTTGTGAGAAAATAAGCTTTTTTCCACCGTAGTCTTTTTGAAACTCTTACACATTTCCGAGCGAATTTTTCTTTTCGTATCAAAAAAGTGTACATTGTCTCCAGTAAAGTGAAATGCAACGCAAAAATCATAGCGCAAATAAGAAAAAAAATAATGGGAACAGAAAAGAAAATTCCAGAAACAACCTGTCAAGTAAATATAGACTGTGTTAATAATTAGGATAAACTACCGAAAATATACTTTTCATGATATAACAATGTCCAGACTTGTTTTAATTAACTGACAATCAAGAAGAGCAATTTTGAAAGCTAATTGTCAATATCATTCTCTAATTACAATCCAAAGGCTTTAATCAAAACTACGGCAAAATTTACAAAACGCCATTATCTAGGTTAATCAAGAAGCTGCTTTCCAACGAAGTATTTTTTAAAATCTTAAACATTTCCCAGCAAATCTTCCTTTTCCTATCAAAAAAGTACGCATTGTGTACAGTGGTATACGATAAAACACACATATCACGGCGCAAATATGCAAAAAGTATTTGAGGCCGAACACAAAATTCCAGAATACCTTTGTATTCCTATTAATTACGATAAATTACCACGACAATGCTTTTCCTTATATAATTGTGTCCACGCTTGTTGTAATTCCGCAACAATAACATGGCTAGTTCATATATGAACCTAGCCTATAGGCTAATTTTTCAATAGCAAACACTACAATGGAAAGTCTTTATTCGAAGCTATGGTACGATCTCCAAAAACCCAATTATTTTTGTGAGAAAATAAGCTTTTTTCCACCGTAGTCTTTTTGAAACTCTTACACATTTCCGAGCGAATTTTTCTTTTCGTATCAAAAAAGTGTACATTGTCTCCAGTAAAGTGAAATGCAACGCAAAAATCATAGCGCAAATAAGAAAAAAATAATGGGAACAGAAAAGAAAATTCCAGAAACAACCTGTCAAGTAAATATAGACTGTGTTAATAATTAGGATAAACTACGGAAACAATATACTTTTCGTGAAATAACTATGTCCAGACATGTTTTAATTAACTGACAATCAAGAAGAGCAATTTTGAAGGCTAATTGTCAATATCATTCTCTAATTACAATCCAAAGGCTTTAATCAAAATTACGGCGCAATTTGCAAAACTCCATTATCTAAGTTAATCAATAAGCTGCTTTCCAATGCAGTTTTTTAAAATCTTAAACATTTCCCAGCAAATCTTCCTTTTCCTACCAAAAAAGTACGCATTGTGTACAGTGATATAAAATAAAACACACATATCGCGGCGAAAATATGCAAAAAAGTATTTTAGGCCGAACACAAAATAGCAAAATACCCTTGTCAATCTCGAAAAAGCTACTTATTTATGTGAAAAAATATGCTTTTTTCCACCGTAATTTTCCAAGATGAGTAATTTTGTAGGCTAATTGTCAATATCATTCCCTAGTTATAATCGAAAGGCTTTAATCAAAAATACAGCGCAATCTACAAAACGCCATTACCTAGGTTAATCAAGAAGCTGCTTTCCAATGCAGTATTTTTTAAAATCTTAAACATTTCCCAGCAAATCTTTCTTTTCCTATCAAAAAAGTACGCATTGTGTACAGTGATATACAATAAAACACACATATCACGGCGCAAATATGCAAAAAAGTATTTGAGGCCGAACACAAAATTCCAGAATACCTTTGTATTCCTATTAATTACGATAAATTACCACGACAATGCTTTTCTTTATATAATTGTATCCACGCTTGTTGTAATTCTACAACAATAACATGGCTAGTTCATATATGAACCTAGCCTATAGGCTAATTTTTCAATAGCAATAACTACAATGGAAAGTCTTCATTCGAAGCTATGGTTCAATCTCAAAAAAGCCAATTATTTATGTGAGAAAATAAGCTTTTTTCCACCGTAGTCTTTTTGAAACTCTTACACATTTCCCAGCGAATTTTTCTTTTCGTATCAAAAAAGTGTACATTGTCTCCAGTAAAGTGAAATGCAACGCTAAAATCATAGCGCAAATAAGAAAAAAAATAATGGGAACAGAAAAGAAAATTCCAGAAACAACCTGTCAAGTAAATATAGACTGTGTTAATAATTAGGATAAACTACCGAAACAATATACTTTTCGTGATATAACTATGTCCAGACTTGTTTTAATTAACTGACAATCAAGAAGAGCAATTTTGAAAGCTAATTGTCACTATCATTCTCTAATTACAATCCAAAGGCTTTAATCAAAACTACGGCGCAATTTACAAAACGCCATTATATAGGTTAATCAAGAAGCTGCTTTCCAACGAAGTATTTTTTAAAATCTTAAACATTTCCCAGCAAATCTTCCTTTTCCTATCAAAAAAGTACGCATTGTGTACAGCGATATACAATAAAACACACATATCACGGCGCAAATATGCAAAAAAGTATTTTAGGCCGAACACAAAATTCCAAAATACCCTTGTAAATCTCCAAAAAGCTACTTATTTATTTGAAAAAATATGCTGTTTTCCACCGTAATTTTCCAAGATGAGTAATTTTGAAGGCTAATTGTCAATACCATTCCCTAGTTATTATCGAAAGGCTTTAATCAAAAATACGGCGCAATCTACAAAACGCCATTACCTAGGTTAATCAAGAAGCTGCTTTCCAATGCAGTATTTTTTAAAATCTTAAGCATTTCCCAGCAAATCTTTCTTTTCCTATCAAAAAAGTACGCATTGTGTACAGCGATATACAATAAAACACACATATCACGGCGCAAATATGCAAAAAAGTATTTTAGGCCGAACACAAAATTCCAAAATACCCTTGTAAATCTCCAAAAAGCTACTTATTTATTTGAAAAAATATGCTGTTTTCCACCGTAATTTTCCAAGATGAGTAATTTTGAAGGCTAATTGTCAATACCATTCCCTAGTTATTATCGAAAGGCTTTAATCAAAAATAAGGCGCAATCTACAAAACGCCATTACCTAGGTTAATCAAGAAGCTGCTTTCCAATGCAGTATTTTTTAAAATCTTAAACATTTCCCAGCAAATTTTTTTCCTTTAAAAAAGTACGCATTGTGTACAGTGATATACAATAAAACACACATATCACGGCGCAAATATGCAAAAAATATTTGAGGCCGAACACAAAATTCCATAAAACCTTTGTATTCCTATTAATTACGATAAATTACCACGACAATGCTTTTCTTTATATAATTGTATCCACGCTTGTTGTAATTCTACAACAATAACATGGCTAGTTCATATATGAACCTAGCCTATAGGCTAATTTTTCAATAGCAAAACTACAATGGAAAGTCTTCATTCGAAGCTATGGTTCAATCTCAAAAAGCCAATTATTTATGTGAGAAAATAAGCTTTTTTCCACCATAGTCTTTTTGAAACTCTTACACATTTCCCAGCGAATTTTTCTTTTCGTATCAAAAAAGTGTACATTGTCTCCAGTAAAGTGAAATGCAACGCAAAAATCATAGCGCAAATAAGAAAAAAAATAATGGGAACAGAAAAGAAAATTCAGAAACAACCTGTCAAGTAAATATAGACTGTGTTAATAATTAGGATAAACTACCGAAACAATATACTTTTCGTGATATAACTATGTCCAGACTTGTTTTAATTAACTGACAATCAAGAAGAGCAATTTTGAAGGCTAATTGTCAATATCATTCTCTAATTACAATCCAAAGGCTTTAATCAAAACTACGGCGCATTTACAAAACTCCATTATCTAGGTTAATCAAGAAGTGCTTTCCAATGCAGTATTTTTTAAAATCTTAAACATTTCCCAGCAAATCTTCCTTTTCCTATCAAAAAAGTACGCATTGTGTACAGCGATATACAATAAAACACACATATCACGGCGCAAATATGCAAAAAAGTATTTTAGGCCGAACACAAAATTCCAAAATACCCTTGTAAATCTCCAAAAAGCTACTTATTTATTTGAAAAAATATGCTGTTTTCCACCGTAATTTTCCAAGATGAGTAATTTTGAAGGCTAATTGTCAATACCATTCCCTAGTTATTAATCGAAAGGCTTTAATCAAAAATAAGGCGCAATCTACAAAACGCCATTACCTAGGTTAATCAAGAAGCTGCTTTCCAATGCAGTATTTTTTAAAATCTTAACATTTCCCAGCAAATCTTTCTTTTCCTATCAAAAAAGTACGCATTGTGTACAGTGATATACAATAAAACACACATATCACGGCGCAAATATGCAAAAAAGTATTTGAGGCCAAACACAAAATTCCAGAATACCTTTCTCAGGTAAAATAATCTGTGTTAATTACAATAAATTACCACGACAATGCTTTTCCTTATATAATTGTGTCCACGCTTGTTGTAATTCTGCAACAATAACATGGTTAATTCATATATGAACCTAGCCTATAGGCTAATTTT
Organism: Dendronephthya gigantea; assembly: GCF_004324835.1. Lineage (NCBI taxonomy): Eukaryota > Metazoa > Cnidaria > Anthozoa > Malacalcyonacea > Nephtheidae > Dendronephthya > Dendronephthya gigantea. The sequence goes on along the minus strand of NW_021163309.1, from coordinate 86,503 downwards.
TCAATAGCAATCAATACAATCGAAAGTCTTCATTTGAAGCTATGGTTCAATCTCCAAAAAGCCAATTATTAATCTGAGAAAATAAGCTTTTTTCCACCGTAGTCTTTTGAAACTCTTACACACATTCCCAGCGAATTTTTCTTTTCGTATCAAAAAAGTGTACATTGTCTCCAGTAAAGTGAAATGCAACGCAAAAATCATAGCTCAAATAAGAAAAAAAAATTGGGAATTGAAAAGAAAATTCCAGAAACAACCTGTCAAGTAAATATAAATCTTTTTAATAATTAAGATAAAGTAACGAAAAAATATACTTTTCGTGATATAACTATGTCCGGACTTGTTTTAATTAACTAACAATCAAGAAAAGCAATTTTGAAGGCTAATTATCAATATCATTCTCTAATTACAATCCAAAGGCTTTAATCAAAACTACGGCGCAATTTACAAAACTCCATTATCTAGGTTAATCAAGAAGCTGCTTTCCAATGCAGTATTTTTTAAAATCTTAAACATTTCCGAGCAAATTTTTTTTCCTATCAAAAAAGTACGCATTGTGTACAGTGATATACAATAAAACACACATATCACGGCGCAAATACGCAAAAAAGTATTTGAGGCCGAACACAAAATTCCAAAATACCTTTGTATTCCTATTAATTACGATAAATTACCACGACAATGCTTTTTTCCTTATATAATTGTATCCACGCTTGTTGTAATTCTACAACAATAACATGGCTAGTTCATATATGAACCTAGCCTATTGGCTAATTTTTCAATAGCAATCACTACAATGGAATGTCCTCATTCGAAGCTATGGTTCAATCTCAAAAAGCCAATTATTTTTGTGAGAAAATAAGCTTTTTTCCACCGTAGTCTTTTTGAAACTCTTACACATTTCCGAGCGAATTTTTCTTTTCGTGTCAAAAAAGTGTACATTGTCTCCAGTAAAGTGAAATGCAACGCAAAAATTATAGCGCAAATAAGAAAAAAATATGGGAACAGAAAAGAAAATTCCAGAAACAACCTGTCAAGTAAATATAGACTGTGTTAATAATTAGGATAAACTACCGAAACAATATACTTTTCGTGAAATAACTATGTCCAGACTTGTTTTAATTAACTGACAATCAAGAAGAGCAATTTTGAAGGCTAATTGTCAATATCATTCTCTAATTACAATCCAAAGGCTTTAATCAAAACTACGGCGCAATTTACAAAACTCCATTATCTAGGTTAATCAATAAGCTGCTTTCCAATGCAGTATTTTTTAAAATCTTAAACATTTCCCAGCAAATCTTCCTTTTCCTATCAAAAAAGCACGCATTGTGTACAGTGATAAAATAAAACACACATATCACGGCGAAAATATGCAAAAAAGTATTTTAGGCCGAACACAAAATAGCAAAATACCCTTGTCAATCTCCAAAAAGCTTTATTTATGTGAAAAAATATGCTTTTTCCACCGTAATTTTCCAAGATGAGTAATTTTGAAGGCTAATTGTCAATACCATTCCCTAGTTATATCGAAAGGCTTTAATCAAAAATAAGGCGCAATCTACAAAACGCCATTACCTAGGTTAATCAAGAAGCTGCTTTCCAATGCAGTATTTTTTAAAATCTTAAGCATTTCCCAGCAAATCTTTCTTTTCCTATCAAAAAAGTACGCATTGTGTACAGTGATATACAATAAAACACACATATCACGGCGCAAATATGCAAAAAAGTATTTGAGGCCAAACACAAAATTCCAGAATACCTTTGTCAGGTAAAAATAATTGTGTTAATTACAATAAATTACCACGACAATGCTTTTCCTTATATAATTGTGTCCACGCTTGTTGTAATTCTGCAACAATAACATGGTTATTCATATATGAACCTAGCCTATAGGCTAATTTTTCAATAGCAATCATACAATCGAAAGTCTTCATTGAAGCTATGGTTCAATCTCCAAAAAGCCAATTATTAATCTGAGAAAATAAGCTTTTTTCCACCGTAGTCTTTTTGAAACTCTTACACATTTCCCAGCGAATTTTTCTTTTCGTATCAAAAAAGTGTACATTGTCTCCAGTAAAGTGAAATGCAACGCAAAAATCATAGCTCAAATAAGAAAAAAAATTGGGAAGAAAAGAAAATTCCAGAAACAACCTGTCAAGTAAATATAACTTTTAATAATTAGATAAAGTAACGAAAAAATATACTTTTCGTGATATAACTATGTCCAGACTTGTTTTAATTAACTAACAATCAAGAAAAGCAATTTTGAAGGCTAATTGTCAATATCATTCTCTAATTACAATCCAAAGGCTTTAATCAAAACTACGGCGCAATTTACAAAACTCCATTATCTAGGTTAATCAAGAAGCTGCTTTCCAATGCAGTATTTTTTAAAATCTTAAACATTTCCAGCAAATTTTTTTTCCTATCAAAAAAGTACGCATTGTGTACAGTGATATACAATAAAACACACATATCACGGCGCAAATACGCAAAAAAGTATTTGAGGCCGAACACAAAATTCCAAAATACCTTTGTATTCCTATTAATTACGATAAATTACCACGACAATGCTTTTCCTTATATAATTGTATCCACGCTTGTTGTAATTCTACAACAATAACATGGCTAGTTCATATATGAACCTAGCCTATTGGCTAATTTTTCAATAGCAATCACTACAATGGAATGTCCTCATTCGAAGCTATGGTTCAATCTCAAAAAGCCAATTATTTTTGTGAGAAAATAAGCTTTTTTCCACCGTAGTCTTTTTGAAACTCTTACACATTTCCGAGCGAATTTTTCTTTTCGTGTCAAAAAAGTGTACATTGTCTCCAGTAAAGTGAAATGCAACGCAAAAATATAGCGCAAATAAGAAAAAAATTGGGAACAGAAAAGAAAATTCCAGAAACAACCTGTCAAGTAAATATAGACTGTGTTAATAATTAGGATAAACTACCGAAACAATATACTTTTCGTGAATAACTATGTCCAGACTTGTTTTAATTAACTGACAATCAAGAAGAGCAATTTTGAAGGCTAATTGTCAATATCATTCTCTAATTACAATCCAAAGGCTTTAATCAAAACTACGGCGCAATTTACAAAACTCCATTATCTAGGTTAATCAATAAGCTGCTTTCCAATGCAGTATTTTTTAAAATCTTAAACATTTCCCAGCAAATCTTCCTTTTCCTATCAAAAAAGCACGCATTGTGTACAGTGATATAAATAAAACACACATATCACGGCGAAAATATGCAAAAAAGTATTTTAGGCCGAACACAAAATAGCAAAATACCCTTGTCAATCTCCAAAAAGCTTTTTATTTATGTGAAAAAATATGCTTTTTTCCACCGTAATTTTCCAAGATGAGTAATTTTGTAGGCTAATTGTCAATATCATTCCCTAGTTATAATCGAAAGGCTTTTTCAAAAATACAGCGCAATCTACAAAACGCCATTACCTAGGTTAATCAAGAAGCTGCTTTCCAATGCAGTATTTTTTAAAATCTTAAACATTTCCGAGCAAATTTTTTTTCCTATCATAAAAGTACGCATTGTGTACAGTGATATACAATAAAACACACATATCACGGCGCAAATACGCAAAAAAGTATTTGAGGCCGAACACAAAATTCCAAAATACCTTTGTATTCCTATTAATTACGATAAATTACCACGACAATGCTTTTCCTTATATAATTGTATCCACGCTTGTTGTAATTCTACAACAATAACATGGCTAGTTCATATATGAACCTAGCCTATTGGCTAATTTTTCAATAGCAATCACTACAATGGAATGTCCTCATTCGAAGCTATGGTTCAATCTCAAAAAGCCAATTATTTTGTGAGAAGATAAGCTTTTTTCCACCGTAGTCTTTTTGAAACTCTTACACATTTCCGAGCGAATTTTTCTTTTCGTGTCAAAAAAGTGTACATTGTCTCCAGTAAAGTGAAATGCAACGCAAAAATTATAGCGCAAATAAGAAAAAAAGTATTGGGAACAGAAAAGAAAATTCCAGAAACAACCTGTCAAGTAAATATAGACTGTGTTAATAATTAGGATAAACTACCGAAACAATATACTTTTCGTGAAATAACTATGTCCAGACTTGTTTTAATTAACTGACAATCAAGAAGAGCAATTTTGAAGGCTAATTGTCAATATCATTCTCTAATTACAATCCAAAGGCTTTAATCAAAACTACGGCGCAATTTACAAAACTCCATTATCTAGGTTAATCAATAAGCTGCTTTCCAATGCAGTATTTTTTAAAATCTTAAACATTTCCCAGCAAATCTTCCTTTTCCTATCAAAAAAGCACGCATTGTGTACAGTGATATAAAATAAAACACACATATCACGGCGAAAATATGCAAAAAAGTATTTTAGGCCGAACACAAAATAGCAAAATACCCTTGTCAATCTCCAAAAAGCTTTTTATTTATGTGAAAAAATATGCTTTTTCCACCGTAATTTTCCAAGATGAGTAATTTTGTAGGCTAATTGTCAATATCATTCCCTAGTTATAATCGAAAGGCTTTATTCAAAAATACAGCGCAATCTACAAAACGCCATTACCTAGGTTAATCAAGAAGCTGCTTTCCAATGCAGTATTTTTTAAAATCTTAAACATTTCCGAGCAAATTTTTTTTTCCTATCAAAAGTACGCATTGTGTACAGTGATATACAATAAAACACACATATCACGGCGCAAATACGCAAAAAAGTATTTGAGGCCGAACACAAAATTCCAAAATACCTTTGTATTCCTATTAATTACGATAAATTAACACGACAATGCTTTTCTTTATATAATTGTATCCACGCTTGTTGTAATTCTACAACAATAACATGGCTAGTTCATATATGAACCTAGCCTAAGGCTAATTTTTCAATAGCAAACACTACAATGGAAAGTCTTCATTCGAAGCTATGGTTCAATCTCAAAAAAAACCAATTATTTATGTGACAAAATAGCTTTTTTCCACCGTAGTCTTTTTGAAACTCTTACACATTTCCCAGCGAATTTTTCTTTTCGTATCAAAAAAGTGTACATTGTCTCCAGTAAAGTGAAATGCAACGCTAAAATCATAGCGCAAATAAGAAAAAAATAATGGGAACAGAAAAGAAAATTCCAGAAACAACCTGTCAAGTAAATATAGACTGTGTTAATAATTAGGATAAACTACCGAAAATATACTTTTCGTGATATAACAATGTCCAGACTTGTTTTAATTAACTGACAATCAAGATGAGTAATTTTGTAGGCTAATTGTCAATATCATTCCCTAGTTATAATCGAAAGGCTTTAATCAAAAATACAGCGCAATCTACAAAACGCCATTACCTAGGTTAATCAAGAAGCTGCTTTCCAATGCAGTATTTTTTAAAATCTTAAACATTTCCCAGCAAATCTTTCTTTTCCTATCAAAAAAATACGCATTGTGTACAGTGACATACAATAAAACACACATATTACGGCGCAAATATGCAAAAAAGTATTTGAGGCCGAACACAAAATTCCAGAATACCTTTGTATTCCCATTAATTACGATAAATTACCACGACAATGCTTTTCTTTATATAATTGTATCCACGCTTGTTGTAATTCTACAACAATAACATGGCTAGTTCATATATGAACCTAGCCTATAGGCTAATTTTTCAATAGCAAACACTACAATGGAAAGTCTTCATTCGAAGCTATGGTTCAATCTCAAAAAAGCCAATTATTTATGTGAGAAAATAAGCTTTTTTCCACCGTAGTCTTTTTGAAACTCTTACACATTTCCCAGCGAATTTTTCTTTTCGTATCAAAAAAGTCTACATTGTCTCCAGTAAAGTGAAATGCAACGCTAAAATCATAGCGCAAATAAGAAAAAAATAATGGGAACAGAAAAGAAAATTCCAGAAACAACCTGTCAAGTAAATATAGACTGTGTTAATAATTAGGATAAACTACCGAAACAATATACTTTTCGTGATATAACTATGTCCAGACTTGTTTTAAATAACTGACAATCAAGAAGAGCAATTTGAAGGCTAATTGTCAATATCATTCTCTAATTATAATCCAAAGGCTTTAATCAAAATTACGGCGCAATTTTCAAAACTCCATTATCTAGGTTAATCAAGTAGCTGCTTTCCAATGCAGTATTTTTTAAAATCTTAAACATTTCCCAGGAAATCTTTCTTTTCCTATCAAAAAAGTACGCATTGTGTACAGTGATACACAATAAAACACACATATCATGGCGCAAATATGCAAAAAAGTATTTGAGGCCGAACACAAAATTCCAGAATACCCTTGTCAATCTCCAAAAAGCCAATTATTTATGTGAGAAAATAAGCTTTTTTCAACCGTTGTCGTTTTGAAACTCTTACACATTTCCCAGCAAATTTTTCTTTTCGTATCAAAAAAGTGTACATTGTCTCCAGTAAAGTGAAATGCAACGCAAAAATCATAGCGCAAATAAGAAAAAAAATAATGGGAACAGAAAAGAAAATTCCAGAAACAACCTGTCAAGTAAATATAGACTGTGTTATTAATTAGGGTAAACTACCAAAACAATATACTTTTCGTGATATAACTATGTCCAGACTTGTTTTAATTAACTGACAATCAAGAAGAGCAATTTGAAGGCTAAATGTCAATATCATTCTCTAATTACAATCCAAAGGCTTTAATCAAAACTACGGCGCAATTTACAAAACTCCATTATCTAGGTTAATCAAGAAGCTGCTTTCCAATGCAGTATTTTTTAAAATCTTAAACATTTCCCAGGAAATCTTTCTTTTCCTATCAAAAAAGTACGCATTGTGTACATTTATATACAATAAAACACACATATCACGGCGCAAATATGCAAAAAAGTATTTGAGGCCGAACACAAAATTCCAGAATACCTTTGTATTCCTATTAATTACGATAAATTACCACGACAATGCTTTTCCTTATATAATTGTATCCACGCTTGTTGTAATTCTACAACAATAACATGGCTAGTTCATATATGAACCTAGCCTATTGGCTAATTTTTTAATAGCAATCACTACAATGGAATGTCCTCATTCGAAGCTATGGTTCAATCTCCAAAAGCCAATTATTTTTGTGAGAAAAAAAGCTTTTTTCCACCGTAGTCTTTTTGAAACTCTTACTTATTTCCAAGCGAATTTTTCTTTTCGTATCAAAAAAGTGTACATTGTCTCCAGTAAAGTGAAATGCAACGCAAAAATTATATCGCAAATAAGAAAAAAGTAATGGGAACAGAAAAGAAAATTCCAGAAACAACCTGTCAAGTAAATATAGACTGTGTTAATAATTAGGATAAACTACCGAAACAATATACTTTTCGTGAAATAACTATGTCCAGACTTGTTTTAATTAACTGACAATCAAGAAGAGCAATTTTGAAGGCTAATTGTCAATATCATTCTCTAATTACAATCCAAAGGCTTTAATCAAAACTACGGCGCAATTTACAAAACTCCATTATCTACGTTAATCAATAAGCTGCTTTCCAATGCAGTATTTTTTAAAATCTTAAACATTTCCCAGCAAATCTTCCTTTTCCTATCAAAAAAGTACGCATTGTGTACAGTGATATAAAATAAAACACACATATCACGGCGAAAATATGCAAAAAAGTATTTTAGGCCGAACACAAAATAGCAAAATACCCTTGTCAATCTCGAAAAAGCTACTTATTTATGTGAAAAAATATGCTTTTTTCCACCGTAATTTTCCAAGATGAGTAATTTTGTAGGCTAATTGTCAATATCATTCCCTAGTTATAATCGAAAGGCTTTAATAAAAAATACAGCGCAATCTACAAAACGCCATTACCTAGGTTAATCAAGAAGCTGCTTTCCAATGCAGTATTTTTTAAAATCTTAAACATTTCCGAGCAAATTTTTTTTTCCTATCATAAAAGTACGCATTGTGTACAGTGATATACAATAAAACACACATATCACGGCGCAAATATGCAAAAAAGTATTTGAGGCCGAACACAAAATTCCAAAATACCTTTGTATTCCTATTAATTACGATAAATTACCACGACAATGCTTTTCTTTATATAATTGTATCCACGCTTGTTGTAATTCTACAACAATAACATGGCTAGTTCATATATGAACCTAGCCTATAGGCTAATTTTTCAATAGCAAACACTACAATGCAAAGTCTTCATTCGAAGCTATGGTTCAATCTCAAAAAAACCAATTATTTATGTGAGAAAATAAGCTTTTTTCCACCGTAGTCTTTTCGAAACTCTTACACATTTCCCAGCGAATTTTTCTTTTCGTATCAAAAAAGTGTAGATTGTCTCCAGTAAAGTGAAATGCAACGCTAAAATCATAGCGCAAATAAGAAAAAAAATAATGGGAACAGAAAAGAAAATTCCAGAAACAACCTGTCAAGTAAAGCTAGACTGTGTTAATAATTAGGATAAACTACCGAAAATATACTTTTCATGATATAACAATGTCCAGACTTGTTTTAATTAACTGACAATCAAGAAGAGCAATTTTGAAAGCTAATTGTCAATATCATTCTCTAATTACAATCCAAAGGCTTTAATCAAAACTACGGCAAAATTTACAAAACGCCATTATCTAGGTTAATCAAGAAGCTGCTTTCCAACGAAGTATTTTTTAAAATCTTAAACATTTCCCAGCAAATCTTCCTTTTCCTATCAAAAAAGTACGCATTGTGTACAGTGGTATACGATAAAACACACATATCACGGCGCAAATATGCAAAAAAGTATTTGAGGCCGAACACAAAATTCCAGAATACCTTTGTATTCCTATTAATTACGATAAATTACCACGACAATGCTTTTCCTTATATAATTGTGTCCACGCTTGTTGTAATTCCGCAACAATAACATGGCTAGTTCATATATGAACCTAGCCTATAGGCTAATTTTTCAATAGCAAACACTACAATGGAAAGTCTTTATTCGAAGCTATGGTACGATCTCCAAAAACCCAATTATTTTTGTGAGAAAATAAGCTTTTTTCCACCGTAGTCTTTTTGAAACTCTTACACATTTCCGAGCGAATTTTTCTTTTCGTATCAAAAAAGTGTACATTGTCTCCAGTAAAGTGAAATGCAACGCAAAAATCATAGCGCAAATAAGAAAAAAAATAATGGGAACAGAAAAGAAAATTCCAGAAACAACCTGTCAAGTAAATATAGACTGTGTTAATAATTAGGATAAACTACCGAAAATATACTTTTCATGATATAACAATGTCCAGACTTGTTTTAATTAACTGACAATCAAGAAGAGCAATTTTGAAAGCTAATTGTCAATATCATTCTCTAATTACAATCCAAAGGCTTTAATCAAAACTACGGCAAAATTTACAAAACGCCATTATCTAGGTTAATCAAGAAGCTGCTTTCCAACGAAGTATTTTTTAAAATCTTAAACATTTCCCAGCAAATCTTCCTTTTCCTATCAAAAAAGTACGCATTGTGTACAGTGGTATACGATAAAACACACATATCACGGCGCAAATATGCAAAAAAGTATTTGAGGCCGAACACAAAATTCCAGAATACCTTTGTATTCCTATTAATTACGATAAATTACCACGACAATGCTTTTCCTTATATAATTGTGTCCACGCTTGTTGTAATTCCGCAACAATAACATGGCTAGTTCATATATGAACCTAGCCTATAGGCTAATTTTTCAATAGCAAACACTACAATGGAAAGTCTTTATTCGAAGCTATGGTACGATCTCCAAAAACCCAATTATTTTTGTGAGAAAATAAGCTTTTTTCCACCGTAGTCTTTTTGAAACTCTTACACATTTCCGAGCGAATTTTTCTTTTCGTATCAAAAAAGTGTACATTGTCTCCAGTAAAGTGAAATGCAACGCAAAAATCATAGCGCAAATAAGAAAAAAATAATGGGAACAGAAAAGAAAATTCCAGAAACAACCTGTCAAGTAAATATAGACTGTGTTAATAATTAGGATAAACTACGGAAACAATATACTTTTCGTGAAATAACTATGTCCAGACATGTTTTAATTAACTGACAATCAAGAAGAGCAATTTTGAAGGCTAATTGTCAATATCATTCTCTAATTACAATCCAAAGGCTTTAATCAAAATTACGGCGCAATTTGCAAAACTCCATTATCTAAGTTAATCAATAAGCTGCTTTCCAATGCAGTATTTTTTAAAATCTTAAACATTTCCCAGCAAATCTTCCTTTTCCTACCAAAAAAGTACGCATTGTGTACAGTGATATAAAATAAAACACACATATCGCGGCGAAAATATGCAAAAAAGTATTTTAGGCCGAACACAAAATAGCAAAATACCCTTGTCAATCTCGAAAAAGCTACTTATTTATGTGAAAAAATATGCTTTTTTCCACCGTAATTTTCCAAGATGAGTAATTTTGTAGGCTAATTGTCAATATCATTCCCTAGTTATAATCGAAAGGCTTTAATCAAAAATACAGCGCAATCTACAAAACGCCATTACCTAGGTTAATCAAGAAGCTGCTTTCCAATGCAGTATTTTTTAAAATCTTAAACATTTCCCAGCAAATCTTTCTTTTCCTATCAAAAAAGTACGCATTGTGTACAGTGATATACAATAAAACACACATATCACGGCGCAAATATGCAAAAAAGTATTTGAGGCCGAACACAAAATTCCAGAATACCTTTGTATTCCTATTAATTACGATAAATTACCACGACAATGCTTTTCTTTATATAATTGTATCCACGCTTGTTGTAATTCTACAACAATAACATGGCTAGTTCATATATGAACCTAGCCTATAGGCTAATTTTTCAATAGCAATAACTACAATGGAAAGTCTTCATTCGAAGCTATGGTTCAATCTCAAAAAAGCCAATTATTTATGTGAGAAAATAAGCTTTTTTCCACCGTAGTCTTTTTGAAACTCTTACACATTTCCCAGCGAATTTTTCTTTTCGTATCAAAAAAGTGTACATTGTCTCCAGTAAAGTGAAATGCAACGCTAAAATCATAGCGCAAATAAGAAAAAAAATAATGGGAACAGAAAAGAAAATTCCAGAAACAACCTGTCAAGTAAATATAGACTGTGTTAATAATTAGGATAAACTACCGAAACAATATACTTTTCGTGATATAACTATGTCCAGACTTGTTTTAATTAACTGACAATCAAGAAGAGCAATTTTGAAAGCTAATTGTCACTATCATTCTCTAATTACAATCCAAAGGCTTTAATCAAAACTACGGCGCAATTTACAAAACGCCATTATATAGGTTAATCAAGAAGCTGCTTTCCAACGAAGTATTTTTTAAAATCTTAAACATTTCCCAGCAAATCTTCCTTTTCCTATCAAAAAAGTACGCATTGTGTACAGCGATATACAATAAAACACACATATCACGGCGCAAATATGCAAAAAAGTATTTTAGGCCGAACACAAAATTCCAAAATACCCTTGTAAATCTCCAAAAAGCTACTTATTTATTTGAAAAAATATGCTGTTTTCCACCGTAATTTTCCAAGATGAGTAATTTTGAAGGCTAATTGTCAATACCATTCCCTAGTTATTATCGAAAGGCTTTAATCAAAAATACGGCGCAATCTACAAAACGCCATTACCTAGGTTAATCAAGAAGCTGCTTTCCAATGCAGTATTTTTTAAAATCTTAAGCATTTCCCAGCAAATCTTTCTTTTCCTATCAAAAAAGTACGCATTGTGTACAGCGATATACAATAAAACACACATATCACGGCGCAAATATGCAAAAAAGTATTTTAGGCCGAACACAAAATTCCAAAATACCCTTGTAAACTCCAAAAAGCTACTTATTTATTTGAAAAAATATGCTGTTTTCCACCGTAATTTTCCAAGATGAGTAATTTTGAAGGCTAATTGTCAATACCATTCCCTAGTTATTATCGAAAGGCTTTAATCAAAAATAAGGCGCAATCTACAAAACGCCATTACCTAGGTTAATCAAGAAGCTGCTTTCCAATGCAGTATTTTTTAAAATCTTAAACATTTCCCAGCAAATTTTTTATTCCTTTAAAAAAAGTACGCATTGTGTACAGTGATATACAATAAAACACACATATCACGGCGCAAATATGCAAAAAATATTTGAGGCCGAACACAAAATTCCATAAAACCTTTGTATTCCTATTAATTACGATAAATTACCACGACAATGCTTTTCTTTATATAATTGTATCCACGCTTGTTGTAATTCTACAACAATAACATGGCTAGTTCATATATGAACCTAGCCTATAGGCTAATTTTTCAATAGCAATAACTACAATGGAAAGTCTTCATTCGAAGCTATGGTTCAATCTCAAAAAAGCCAATTATTTATGTGAGAAAATAAGCTTTTTTCCACCATAGTCTTTTTGAAACTCTTACACATTTCCCAGCGAATTTTTCTTTTCGTATCAAAAAAGTGTACATTGTCTCCAGTAAAGTGAAATGCAACGCAAAAATCATAGCGCAAATAAGAAAAAAAATAATGGGAACAGAAAAGAAAATTTCAGAAACAACCTGTCAAGTAAATATAGACTGTGTTAATAATTAGGATAAACTACCGAAACAATATACTTTTCGTGATATAACTATGTCCAGACTTGTTTTAATTAACTGACAATCAAGAAGAGCAATTTTGAAGGCTAATTGTCAATATCATTCTCTAATTACAATCCAAAGGCTTTAATCAAAACTACGGCGCATTTTACAAAACTCCATTATCTAGGTTAATCAAGAAGGTGCTTTCCAATGCAGTATTTTTTAAAATCTTAAACATTTCCCAGCAAATCTTCCTTTTCCTATCAAAAAAGTACGCATTGTGTACAGCGATATACAATAAAACACACATATCACGGCGCAAATATGCAAAAAAGTATTTTAGGCCGAACACAAAATTCCAAAATACCCTTGTAAATCTCCAAAAAGCTACTTATTTATTTGAAAAAATATGCTGTTTTCCACCGTAATTTTCCAAGATGAGTAATTTTGAAGGCTAATTGTCAATACCATTCCCTAGTTATTATCGAAAGGCTTTAATCAAAAATAAGGCGCAATCTACAAAACGCCATTACCTAGGTTAATCAAGAAGCTGCTTTCCAATGCAGTATTTTTTAAAATCTTAAGCATTTCCCAGCAAATCTTTCTTTTCCTATCAAAAAAGTACGCATTGTGTACAGTGATATACAATAAAACACACATATCACGGCGCAAATATGCAAAAAAGTATTTGAGGCCAAACACAAAATTCCAGAATACCTTTCTCAGGTAAAATAATCTGTGTTAATTACAATAAATTACCACGACAATGCTTTTCCTTATATAATTGTGTCCACCGCTTGTTGTAATCTCAACAATAACATGGTTAATTCATATAGAACCTAGCCTATAGGCTAATTTTCAATAGCAATCAATACAATCGAAAGTCTTCATGAAGCTATGGTTCAATCTCCAAAAAGCCAATTATAATCTGAGAAAATAAGCTTTTTTCCACCGTAGTCTTTTTGAAACTCTTACACATTTCCCAGCGAATTTTTCTTTTCGTATCAAAAAAGTGTACATTGTCTCCAGTAAAGTGAAATGCAACGCAAAAATCATAGCTCAAATAAGAAAAAAAAATTGGGAATTGAAAAGAAAATTCCAGAAACAACCTGTCAAGTAAATATAAATCTTTTAATAATAAGATAAAGTAACGAAAAAATATACTTTCGTGATATAACTAGTCCGGACTTGTTTAATTAACTAACAATCAAGAAAAGCAATTTGAAGGCTAATTATCAATATCATCTCTAATTACAATCCAAAGGCTTTAATCAAAACTACGGCGCAATTTACAAAACTCCATTATCTAGGTTAATCAAGAAGCTGCTTTCCAATGCAGTATTTTTTAAAATCTTAAACATTTCCGAGCAAATTTTTTTTCCTATCAAAAAAGTACGCATTGTGTACAGTGATATACAATAAAACACACATATCACGGCGCAAATACGCAAAAAAGTATTGAGGCCGAACACAAAATTCCAAAATACCTTTGTATTCCTATTAATTACGATAAATTACCACGACAATGCTTTTCCTATATAATTGTATCCACGCTGTTGTAATTCTACAACAATAACATGGCTAGTTCATATATGAACCTAGCCTATTGGCTAATTTTTCAATAGCAATCACTACAATGGAATGTCCTCATTCGAAGCTATGGTTCAATCTCAAAAAGCCAATTATTTTGTGAGAAAATAAGCTTTTTCCACCGTAGTCTTTTTGAAACTCTTACACATTTCCGAGCGAATTTTTCTTTTCGTGTCAAAAAAGTGTACATTGTCTCCAGTAAAGTGAAATGCAACGCAAAAATATATAGCGCAAATAAGAAAAAAAGTATTGGGAACAGAAAAGAAAATTCCAGAAACAACCTGTCAAGTAAATATAGACTGTGTTAATAATTAGGATAAACTACCGAAACAATATACTTTTCGTGAAATAACTATGTCCAGACTTGTTTTAATTAACTGACAATCAAGAAGAGCAATTTTGAAGGCTAATTGTCAATATCATTCTCTAATTACAATCCAAAGGCTTTAATCAAAACTACGGCGCAATTTACAAAACTCCATTATCTAGGTTAATCAATAAGCTGCTTTCCAATGCAGTATTTTTAAAATCTTAAACATTTCCCAGCAAATCTTCCTTTTCCTATCAAAAAAGCACGCATTGTGTACAGTGATAAAAAAAACACACATATCACGGCGAAAATATGCAAAAAGTATTTTAGGCCGAACACAAAATAGCAAAATACCCTTGTCAATCTCCAAAAAGCTTTTATTTATGTGAAAAAATATGCTTTTTCCACCGTAATTTTCCAAGATGAGTAATTTTGAAGGCTAATTGTCAATACCATTCCCTAGTTATTATCGAAAGGCTTTAATCAAAAATAAGGCGCAATCTACAAAACGCCATTACCTAGGTTAATCAAGAAGCTGCTTTCCAATGCAGTATTTTTTAAAATCTTAAGCATTTCCCAGCAAATCTTTCTTTTCCTATCAAAAAAGTACGCATTGTGTACAGTGATATACAATAAAACACACATATCACGGCGCAAATATGCAAAAAGTATTTGAGGCCAAACACAAAATTCCAGAATACCTTTGTCAGGTAAAAATAATCTGTGTTAATTACAATAATTACCACGACAATGCTTTTCCTTATATAATTGTGTCCACGCTTGTTGTAATTCTGCAACAATAACATGGTTAATTCATATATGAACCTAGCCTATAGGCTAATTTTTCAATAGCAATCAATACAATCGAAAGTCTTCATTTGAAGCTATGGTTCAATCTCCAAAAAGCCAATTATTAATCTGAGAAAATAAGCTTTTTTCCACCGTAGTCTTTTGAAACTCTTACACATTTCCCAGCGAATTTTTCTTTTCGTATCAAAAAAGTGTACATTGTCTCCAGTAAAGTGAAATGCAACGCAAAAATCATAGCTCAAATAAGAAAAAAAATTGGGAATGAAAAGAAAATTCCAGAAACAACCTGTCAAGTAAATATAAATCTTTTTAATAATTAAGATAAAGTAACGAAAAAATATACTTTTCGTGATATAACTATGTCCGGACTTGTTTTAATTAACTAACAATCAAGAAAAGCAATTTTGAAGGCTAATTATCAATATCATTCTCTAATTACAATCCAAAGGCTTTAATCAAACTACGGCGCAATTTACAAAACTCCATTATCTAGGTTAATCAAGAAGCTGCTTTCCAATGCAGTATTTTTTAAAATCTTAAACATTTCCGAGCAAATTTTTTTTCCTATCAAAAAAGTACGCATTGTGTACAGTGATATACAATAAAACACACATATCACGGCGCAAATACGCAAAAAAGTATTTGAGGCCGAACACAAAATTCCAAAATACCTTTGTATTCCTATTAATTACGATAAATTACCACGACAATGCTTTTCCTTATATAATTGTATCCACGCTTGTTGTAATTCTACAACAAAACATGGCTAGTTCATATATGAACCTAGCCTATTGGCTAATTTTTCAATAGCAATCACTACAATGGAATGTCCTCATTCGAAGCTATGGTTCAATCTCAAAAAGCCAATTATTTTTGTGAGAAAATAAGCTTTTTTCCACCGTAGTCTTTTTGAAACTCTTACACATTTCCGAGCGAATTTTTCTTTTCGTGTCAAAAAAGTGTACATTGTCTCCAGTAAAGTGAAATGCAACGCAAAAATTATAGCGCAAATAAGAAAAAAAGTATTGGGAACAGAAAAGAAAATTCCAGAAACAACCTGTCAAGTAAATATAGACTGTGTTAATAATTAGGATAAACTACCGAAACAAATACTTTTCGTGAAATAACTATGTCCAGACTTGTTTTAATTAACTGACAATCAAGAAGAGCAATTTTGAAGGCTAATTGTCAATATCATTCTCTAATTACAATCCAAAGGCTTTAATCAAAACTACGGCGCAATTTACAAAACTCCATTATCTAGGTTAATCAATAAGCTGCTTTCCAATGCAGTATTTTTTAAAATCTTAAACATTTCCCAGCAAATCTTCCTTTTCCTATCAAAAAAGCACGCATTGTGTACAGTGATATAAAATAAAACACACATATCACGGCGAAAATATGCAAAAAAGTATTTTAGGCCGAACACAAAAAGCAAAATACCCTTGTCAATCTCCAAAAAGCTTTTTATTTATGTGAAAAAATATGCTTTTTCCACCGTAATTTTCCAAGATGAGTAATTTGTAGGCTAATTGTCAATATCATTCCCTAGTTATAATCGAAAGGCTTTATTCAAAATACAGCGCAATCTACAAAACGCCATTACCTAGGTTAATCAAGAAGCTGCTTTCCAATGCAGTATTTTTTAAAATCTTAAACATTTCCGAGCAAATTTTTTTTCCTATCATAAAAGTACGCATTGTGTACAGTGATATACAATAAAACACACATATCACGGCGCAAATACGCAAAAAAGTATTTGAGGCCGAACACAAAATTCCAAAATACCTTTTGTATTCCTATTAATTACGATAAATTACCACGACAATGCTTTTCCTTATATAATTGTATCCACGCTTTTGTAATTCTACAACAATAACATGGCTAGTTCATATATGAACCTAGCCTATTGGCTAATTTTCAATAGCAATCACTACAATGGAATGTCCTCATTCAAGCTATGGTTCAATCTCAAAAAGCCAATTATTTTTGTGAGAAGATAAGCTTTTTTCCACCGTAGTCTTTTTGAAACTCTTACACATTTCCGAGCGAATTTTTCTTTTCGTGTCAAAAAAGTGTACATTGTCTCCAGTAAAGTGAAATGCAACGCAAAAATTATAGCGCAAATAAGAAAAAAAGTATTGGGAACAGAAAAGAAAATTCCAGAAACAACCTGTCAAGTAAATATAGACTGTGTTAATAATTAGGATAAACTACCGAAACAATATACTTTTCGTGAAATAACTATGTCCAGACTTGTTTTAATTAACTGACAATCAAGAAGAGCAATTTTGAAGGCTAATTGTCAATATCATTCTCTAATTACAATCCAAAGGCTTTAATCAAAACTACGGCGCAATTTACAAAACTCCATTATCTAGGTTAATCAATAAGCTGCTTTCCAATGCAGTATTTTTTAAAATCTTAAACATTTCCCAGCAAATCTTCCTTTTCCTATCAAAAAAGCACGCATTGTGTACAGTGATATAAAATAAAACACACATATCACGGCGAAAATATGCAAAAAAGTATTTTAGGCCGAACACAAAATAGCAAAATACCCTTGTCAATCTCCAAAAAGCTTTTTATTTATGTGAAAAAATATGCTTTTTCCACCGTAATTTTCCAAGATGAGTAATTTTGTAGGCTAATTGTCAATATCATTCCCTAGTTATAATCGAAAGGCTTTATTCAAAAATAAGCGCAATCTACAAAACGCCATTACCTAGGTTAATCAAGAAGCTGCTTTCCAATGCAGTATTTTTTAAAATCTTAAACATTTCCGAGCAAATTTTTTTTTCCTATCATAAAAGTACGCATTGTGTACAGTGATATACAATAAAACACACATATCACGGCGCAAATACGCAAAAAAGTATTTGAGGCCGAACACAAAATTCCAAAATACCTTTGTATTCCTATTAATTACGATAAATTAACACGACAATGCTTTTCTTTATATAATTGTATCCACGCTTGTTGTAATTCTACAACAATAACATGGCTAGTTCATATATGAACCTAGCCTATAGGCTAATTTTTCAATAGCAAACACTACAATGGAAAGTCTTCATTCGAAGCTATGGTTCAATCTCAAAAAAACCAATTATTTATGTGACAAAATAAGCTTTTTTCCACCGTAGTCTTTTTGAAACTCTTACACATTTCCCAGCGAATTTTTCTTTTCGTATCAAAAAAGTGTACATTGTCTCCAGTAAAGTGAAATGCAACGCTAAAATCATAGCGCAAATAAGAAAAAAAATAATGGGAACAGAAAAGAAAATTCCAGAAACAACCTGTCAAGTAAATATAGACTGTGTTAATAATTAGGATAAACTACCGAAAATATACTTTTCGTGATATAACAATGTCCAGACTTGTTTTAATTAACTGACAATCAAGATGAGTAATTTGTAGGCTAATTGTCAATATCATTCCCTAGTTATAATCGAAAGGCTTTAAATCAAAAATACAGCGCAATCTACAAAACGCCATTACCTAGGTTAATCAAGAAGCTGCTTTCCAATGCAGTATTTTTTAAAATCTTAAACATTTCCCAGCAAATCTTTCTTTTCCTATCAAAAAAATACGCATTGTGTACAGTGACATACAATAAAACACACATATTACGGCGCAAATATGCAAAAAAGTATTTGAGGCCGAACACAAAATTCCAGAATACCTTTGTATTCCCATTAATTACGATAAATTACCACGACAATGCTTTTCTTTATATAATTGTATCCACGCTTGTTGTAATTCTACAACAATAACATGGCTAGTTCATATATGAACCTAGCCTATAGGCTAATTTTTCAATAGCAAACACTACAATGGAAAGTCTTCATTCGAAGCTATGGTTCAATCTCAAAAAAGCCAATTATTTATGTGAGAAAATAAGCTTTTTTCCACCGTAGTCTTTTTGAAACTCTTACACATTTCCCAGCGAATTTTTCTTTTCGTATCAAAAAAGTCTACATTGTCTCCAGTAAAGTGAAATGCAACGCTAAAATCATAGCGCAAATAAGAAAAAAAATAATGGGAACAGAAAAGAAAATTCCAGAAACAACCTGTCAAGTAAATATAGACTGTGTTAATAATTAGGATAAACTACCGAAACAATATACTTTTCGTGATATAACTATGTCCAGACTTGTTTTAAATAACTGACAATCAAGAAGAGCAATTTGAAGGCTAATTGTCAATATCATTCTCTAATTATAATCCAAAGGCTTTAATCAAAATTACGGCGCAATTTTCAAAACTCCATTATCTAGGTTAATCAAGTAGCTGCTTTCCAATGCAGTATTTTTTAAAATCTTAAACATTTCCCAGGAAATCTTTCTTTTCCTATCAAAAAAGTACGCATTGTGTACAGTGATACACAATAAAACACACATATCATGGCGCAAATATGCAAAAAAGTATTTGAGGCCGAACACAAAATTCCAGAATACCCTTGTCAATCTCCAAAAAGCCAATTATTTATGTGAGAAAATAAGCTTTTTTCAACCGTTGTCGTTTTGAAACTCTTACACATTTCCCAGCAAATTTTTCTTTTCGTATCAAAAAAGTGTACATTGTCTCCAGTAAAGTGAAATGCAACGCAAAAATCATAGCGCAAATAAGAAAAAAAATAATGGGAACAGAAAAGAAAATTCCAGAAACAACCTGTCAAGTAAATATAGACTGTGTTATTAATTAGGGTAAACTACCAAAACAATATACTTTTCGTGATATAACTATGTCCAGACTTGTTTTAATTAACTGACAATCAAGAAGAGCAATTTGAAGGCTAAATGTCAATATCATTCTCTAATTACAATCCAAAGGCTTTAATCAAAACTACGGCGCAATTTACAAAACTCCATTATCTAGGTTAATCAAGAAGCTGCTTTCCAATGCAGTATTTTTTAAAATCTTAAACATTTCCCAGGAAATCTTTCTTTTCCTATCAAAAAAGTACGCATTGTGTACATTTATATACAATAAAACACACATATCACGGCGCAAATATGCAAAAAAGTATTTGAGGCCGAACACAAAATTCCAGAATACCTTTGTATTCCTATTAATTACGATAAATTACCACGACAATGCTTTTCCTTATATAATTGTATCCACGCTTGTTGTAATTCTACAACAATAACATGGCTAGTTCATATATGAACCTAGCCTATTGGCTAATTTTTTAATAGCAATCACTACAATGGAATGTCCTCATTCGAAGCTATGGTTCAATCTCCAAAAGCCAATTATTTTTGTGAGAAAAAAAGCTTTTTTCCACCGTAGTCTTTTTGAAACTCTTACTTATTTCCAAGCGAATTTTTCTTTTCGTATCAAAAAAGTGTACATTGTCTCCAGTAAAGTGAAATGCAACGCAAAAATTATATCGCAAATAAGAAAAAAAGTAATGGGAACAGAAAAGAAAATTCCAGAAACAACCTGTCAAGTAAATATAGACTGTGTTAATAATTAGGATAAACTACCGAAACAATATACTTTTCGTGAAATACTATGTCCAGACTTTTAATTAACTGACAATCAAGAAGAGCAATTTTGAAGGCTAATTGTCAATATCATTCTCTAATTACAATCCAAAGGCTTTATCAAACTACGGCGCAATTTACAAAACTCCATTATCTACGTTAATCAATAAGCTGCTTTCCAATGCAGTATTTTTTAAAATCTTAAACAGCCCAGCAAATCTTCCTTTCCTATCAAAAAAGTACGCATTGTGTACAGTGATATAAAATAAAACACACATATCACGGCGAAAATATGCAAAAAAGTATTTTAGGCCGAACACAAAATAGCAAAATACCCTTGTCAATCTCGAAAAAGCTACTTATTTATGTGAAAAAATATGCTTTTTTCCACCGTAATTTTCCAAGATGAGTAATTTTGTAGGCTAATTGTCAATATCATTCCCTAGTTATAATCGAAAGGCTTTAATAAAAAATACAGCGCAATCTACAAAACGCCATTACCTAGGTTAATCAAGAAGCTGCTTTCCAATGCAGTATTTTTTAAAATCTTAAACATTTCCGAGCAAATTTTTTTTTCCTATCATAAAAGTACGCATTGTGTACAGTGATATACAATAAAACACACATATCACGGCGCAAATATGCAAAAAAGTATTTGAGGCCGAACACAAAATTCCAAAATACCTTTGTATTCCTATTAATTACGATAAATTACCACGACAATGCTTTTCTTTATATAATTGTATCCACGCTTGTTGTAATTCTACAACAATAACATGGCTAGTTCATATATGAACCTAGCCTATAGGCTAATTTTTCAATAGCAAACACTACAATGCAAAGTCTTCATTCGAAGCTATGGTTCAATCTCAAAAAAACCAATTATTTATGTGAGAAAATAAGCTTTTTTCCACCGTAGTCTTTTCGAAACTCTTACACATTTCCCAGCGAATTTTTCTTTTCGTATCAAAAAAGTGTAGATTGTCTCCAGTAAAGTGAAATGCAACGCTAAAATCATAGCGCAAATAAGAAAAAAATAATGGGAACAGAAAAGAAAATTCCAGAAACAACCTGTCAAGTAAAGCTAGACTGTGTTAATAATTAGGATAAACTACCGAAAATATACTTTTCATGATATAACAATGTCCAGACTTTTAATTAACTGACAATCAAGAAGAGCAATTTTGAAAGCTAATTGTCAATATCATTCTCTAATTACAATCCAAAGGCTTTAATCAAAACTACGGCAAAATTTACAAAACGCCATTATCTAGGTTAATCAAGAAGCTGCTTTCCAACGAAGTATTTTTTAAAATCTTAAACATTTCCCAGCAAATCTTCCTTTTCCTATCAAAAAAGTACGCATTGTGTACAGTGGTATACGATAAAACACACATATCACGGCGCAAATATGCAAAAAAGTATTTGAGGCCGAACAAAATTCCAGAATACCTTTGTATTCCTATTAATTACGATAAATTACCACGACAATGCTTTTCCTTATATAATTGTGTCCACGCTTGTTGTAATTCCGCAACAATAACATGGCTAGTTCATATATGAACCTAGCCTATAGGCTAATTTTTCAATAGCAAACACTACAATGGAAAGTCTTTATTCGAAGCTATGGTACGATCTCCAAAAACCCAATTATTTTTGTGAGAAAATAAGCTTTTTTCCACCGTAGTCTTTTTGAAACTCTTACACATTTCCGAGCGAATTTTTCTTTTCGTATCAAAAAAGTGTACATTGTCTCCAGTAAAGTGAAATGCAACGCAAAAATCATAGCGCAAATAAGAAAAAAAATAATGGGAACAGAAAAAAAATTCCAGAAACAACCTGTCAAGTAAATATAGACTGTGTTAATAATTAGGATAAACTACCGAAAATATACTTTTCATGATATAACAATGTCCAGACTTGTTTTAATTAACTGACAATCAAGAAGAGCAATTTTGAAAGCTAATTGTCAATATCATTCTCTAATTACAATCCAAAGGCTTTAATCAAAACTACGGCAAAATTTACAAAACGCCATTATCTAGGTTAATCAAGAAGCTGCTTTCCAACGAAGTATTTTTTAAAATCTTAAACATTTCCCAGCAAATCTTCCTTTTCCTATCAAAAAAGTACGCATTGTGTACAGTGGTATACGATAAAACACACATATCACGGCGCAAATATGCAAAAAAGTATTTGAGGCCGAACACAAAATTCCAGAATACCTTTGTATTCCTATTAATTACGATAAATTACCACGACAATGCTTTTCCTTATATAATTGTGTCCACGCTTGTTGTAATTCCGCAACAATAACATGGCTAGTTCATATATGAACCTAGCCTATAGGCTAATTTTTCAATAGCAAACACTACAATGGAAAGTCTTTATTCGAAGCTATGGTACGATCTCCAAAAACCCAATTATTTTTGTGAGAAAATAAGCTTTTTTCCACCGTAGTCTTTTTGAAACTCTTACACATTTCCGAGCGAATTTTTCTTTTCGTATCAAAAAAGTGTACATTGTCTCCAGTAAAGTGAAATGCAACGCAAAAATCATAGCGCAAATAAGAAAAAAATAATGGGAACAGAAAAGAAAATTCCAGAAACAACCTGTCAAGTAAATATAGACTGTGTTAATAATTAGGATAAACTACGGAAACAATATACTTTTCGTGAAATAACTATGTCCAGACATGTTTTAATTAACTGACAATCAAGAAGAGCAATTTTGAAGGCTAATTGTCAATATCATTCTCTAATTACAATCCAAAGGCTTTAATCAAAATTACGGCGCAATTTGCAAAACTCCATTATCTAAGTTAATCAATAAGCTGCTTTCCAATGCAGTATTTTTTAAAATCTTAAACATTTCCCAGCAAATCTTCCTTTTCCTACCAAAAAAGTACGCATTGTGTACAGTGATATAAAAAAACACACATATCGCGGCGAAAATATGCAAAAAAGTATTTTAGGCCGAACACAAAATAGCAAAATACCCTTGTCAATCTCGAAAAAGCTACTTATTTATGTGAAAAAATATGCTTTTTTCCACCGTAATTTTCCAAGATGAGTAATTTTGTAGGCTAATTGTCAATATCATTCCCTAGTTATAATCGAAAGGCTTTAATCAAAAATACAGCGCAATCTACAAAACGCCATTACCTAGGTTAATCAAGAAGCTGCTTTCCAATGCAGTATTTTTTAAAATCTTAAACATTTCCCAGCAAATCTTTCTTTTCCTATCAAAAAAGTACGCATTGTGTACAGTGATATACAATAAAACACACATATCACGGCGCAAATATGCAAAAAAGTATTTGAGGCCGAACACAAAATTCCAGAATACCTTTGTATTCCTATTAATTACGATAAATTACCACGACAATGCTTTTCTTTATATAATTGTATCCACGCTTGTTGTAATTCTACAACAATAACATGGCTAGTTCATATATGAACCTAGCCTATAGGCTAATTTTTCAATAGCAATAACTACAATGGAAAGTCTTCATTCGAAGCTATGGTTCAATCTCAAAAAAGCCAATTATTTATGTGAGAAAATAAGCTTTTTTCCACCGTAGTCTTTTTGAAACTCTTACACATTTCCCAGCGAATTTTTCTTTTCGTATCAAAAAAGTGTACATTGTCTCCAGTAAAGTGAAATGCAACGCTAAAATCATAGCGCAAATAAGAAAAAAAATAATGGGAACAGAAAAGAAAATTCCAGAAACAACCTGTCAAGTAAATATAGACTGTGTTAATAATTAGGATAAACTACCGAAACAATATACTTTTCGTGATATAACTATGTCCAGACTTGTTTTAATTAACTGACAATCAAGAAGAGCAATTTTGAAAGCTAATTGTCACTATCATTCTCTAATTACAATCCAAAGGCTTTAATCAAAACTACGGCGCAATTTACAAAACGCCATTATATAGGTTAATCAAGAAGCTGCTTTCCAACGAAGTATTTTTAAAATCTTAAACATTTCCCAGCAAATCTTCCTTTTCCTATCAAAAAAGTACGCATTGTGTACAGCGATATACAATAAACACACATATCACGGCGCAAATATGCAAAAAAGTATTTTAGGCCGAACACAAAATTCCAAAATACCCTTGTAAATCTCCAAAAAGCTACTTATTTATTTGAAAAAATATGCTGTTTTCCACCGTAATTTTCCAAGATGAGTAATTTTGAAGGCTAATTGTCAATACCATTCCCTAGTTATTATCGAAAGGCTTTAATCAAAAATACGGCGCAATCTACAAAACGCCATTACCTAGGTTAATCAAGAAGCTGCTTTCCAATGCAGTATTTTTTAAAATCTTAAGCATTTCCCAGCAAATCTTTCTTTTCCTATCAAAAAAGTACGCATTGTGTACAGCGATATACAATAAAACACACATATCACGGCGCAAATATGCAAAAAAGTATTTTAGGCCGAACACAAAATTCCAAAATACCCTTGTAAATCTCCAAAAAGCTACTTATTTATTTGAAAAAATATGCTGTTTTCCACCGTAATTTTCCAAGATGAGTAATTTTGAAGGCTAATTGTCAATACCATTCCCTAGTTATTATCGAAAGGCTTTAATCAAAAATAAGGCGCAATCTACAAAACGCCATTACCTAGGTTAATCAAGAAGCTGCTTTCCAATGCAGTATTTTTTAAAATCTTAAGCATTTCCCAGCAAATCTTTCTTTTCCTATCAAAAAAGTACGCATTGTGTACAGTGATATACAATAAAACACACATATCACGGCGCAAATATGCAAAAAAGTATTTGAGGCCAAACACAAAATTCCAGAATACCTTTCTCAGGTAAAATAATCTGTGTTAATTACAATAAATTACCACGACAATGCTTTTCCTTATATAATTGTGTCCACGCTTGTTGTAATTCTGCAACAATAACATGGTTAATTCATATATAAACCTAGCCTATAGGCTAATTTTTCAATAGCAATCAATACAATCGAAAGTCTTTTGAAGCTATGGTTCAATCTCCAAAAAGCCAATTATTATCTGAGAAAATAAGCTTTTTTCCACCGTAGTCTTTTTGAAACTCTTACACATTTCCCAGCGAATTTTTCTTTTCGTATCAAAAAAGTGTACATTGTCTCCAGTAAAGTGAAATGCAACGCAAAAATCATAGCTCAAATAAGAAAAAAATAATGGGAACCGAAAAGAAAATTCCAGAAACAACCTGTCAAGTAAATATAAATATTTTTAATAATTAAGATAAAGTAACGAAAAAATATACTTTTCGTGATATAACTATGTCCGGACTTGTTTTAATTAACTAACAATCAAGAAAAGCAATTTTGAAGGCTAATTATCAATATCATTCTCTAATTACAATCCAAAGGCTTTAATCAAAACTACGGCGAAATTTACAAAACTCCATTATCTAGGTTAATCAAGAAGCTGCTTTCCAATGCAGTATTTTTTAAAATCTTAAACATTTCCCAGCAAATCTTCTTTTCCGATCAAAAAATTACGCATTGTGTACAGTGATATACAATAAAACACACATACAACGGCGCAAATATGCAAAAAATTATTTGAGGCCGAACACAAAATTCCAAAATGCCCTTGTCAATCTCGAAAAAGCTAAATTTTAATGTCAAAAAATTTGCTGTTTTCCACCGTAATTTTCCAAGATGAGTATTTTTGAAGGCTAACTGTCAATATCATTCCCTAGTTGTAATCGAAAGGCTTTAATCAAAAGTACGGCGCAATCTACAAAACGCCATTATCTTAGTTAATCAAGTAGCTGCTTTCCAATGAAGTATTTTTTAAAATCTTAAACATTTCCCAGCAAATCTTTCTTTTCCTATCAAAAAAGTACGCATTGTGTACAGTGATACACAATAAAACCACATATCACGGCGCAAATATGCAAAAAGTATTTGAGGCCGAACACAAAATTCCAGAATACCCTTGTCAATCTCCAAAAAGCCAATTATTTATGTGAAAAAATATGCTTTTTTCCACCGTAGTCTTTTTGAAACTGTTACACATTTCCTAGCGAATTTTTCTTTTCGTATCAAAAAAGTGCACATTGTCTCCAGTAAAGTTCAATGCAACGCAAAAATCATAGCGCAAATAAGAAAAAAAAAAATGCGAATTCAAAAAAAAAAATCCAGAATCAACCTGTCAAGCAAATATAGATTGTGTTAATAATTAAGATAAACTACCGAAACAATATACTTTTCGTGGTATAACTATATCCGGACTTGTTTTAATTAACTGACAATTAAGATGAGTAATTTTGAAGGCTAACTGTCAATATTATTCTCTATTTATAATCCAAAGTCTTTAATCAAAACTATACGGCGCAATGTAAAAAACCCCATTATCTAGGTTAATCAAGAAGCTGCTTTCCAATGCAGTATTTTTTAAAATCTTAAACATTTCCCAGCAAATCTTTCTTTTCCTATCAAAAAAGTACGCATTGTGTACAGTGATATACAATAAAACACACATATCACGGCGCAAATATGCAAAAAAGTATTTGAGGCAGAACACAAAATTCCAGAATACCTTTGTATTCCTATTAATTACGATAAATTACCACGACAATGCTTTTCTTTATATAATTGTATCCACGCTTGTTGTAATTCTACAACAATAACATGGCTAGTTCATATATGAACCTAGCCTATAGGCTAATTTTTCAATAGCAAACACTACAATGGAAAGTCTTCATTCGAAGCTATGGTTCAATCTCCAAAAGCCAATTATTTATCTGAGAAAATAAGCTTTTTTCCACCGTAGTCTTTTTGAAACTCTTACACATTTCCCAGCGAATTTTTCTTTTCGTATCAAAAAAGTGTACATTGTCTCCAGTAAAGTGAAATGCAACGCTAAAATCATAGCGCAAATAAGAAAAAAAATAATGGGAACAGAAAAGAAAATTCCAGAAACAACCTGTCAAGTAAATATAGACTGTGTTAATAATTAGGATAAACTACCGAAACAATATACCTTTCGTGATATAACTATGTCCAGACTTGTTTTAATTAACTGACAATCAAGAAGAGCAATTTTGAAAGCTAATTGTCAATATCATTCTCAAATTACAATCCAAAGGCTTTAATCAAAACTACGGCAAAATTTACAAAACGCCATTATCTAGGTTAATCAAGAAGCTGCTTTCCAACGAAGTATTTTTTAAAATCTTAAACATTTCCCAGCAAATCTTCCTTTTCCTATCAAAAAAGTACGCTTTGTGTACAGTGATATACAATAAAACACACATATCACGGCGCAAATATGCAAAAAAGTATTTGAGGCCGAACACAAAATTCCAGAATACCTTTGTATTCCTATTAATTACGATAAATTACCACGACAATGCTTTTCTTTATATAATTGTATCCACGCTTGTTGTAATTCTACAACAATAACATGGCTAGTTCATATATGAACCTAGCCTATAGGCTAATTTTTCAATAGCAATAACTACAATGGAAAGTCTTCATTCGAAGCTATGGTTCAATCTCCAAAAAGCCAATTATTTATGTGAGAAAATAAGCTTTTTTCCACCGTAGTCTTTTTGAAACTCTTACACATTTCCCAGCGAATTTTTTTTTTCGTATCAAAAAAGTGTACATTGTCTCCAGTAAAGTGAAATGCAACGCAAAAATCATAGCGCAAATAAGAAAAAAAATAATGGAACAGAAAAGAAAATTTCAGAAACAACCTGTCAAGTAAATATAGACTGTGTTAATAATTAGGATAAACTACCGAAACAATATACTTTTCGATATAACTATGTCCAGACTTGTTTTAATTAACTGACAATCAAGAAGAGCAATTTTGAAGGCTAATTGTCAATATCATTCTCTAATTACAATCCAAAGGCTTTAATCAAAACTACGGCGCATTTTACAAAACTCCATGATCTAGGTTAATCAAGAAGGTGCTTTCCAATGCAGTATTTTTTAAAATCTTAAACATTTCCCAGCAAATCTTCCTTTTCCTATCAAAAAGTACGCATTGTGTACAGCGATATACAATAAAACACACATATCACGGCGCAAATATGCAAAAAAGTATTTTAGGCCGAACACAAAATTCCAAAATACCCTTGTAAATCTCAAAAAAGCTACTTATTTATTTGAAAAATATGCTGTTTTCCACCGTAATTTTCCAAGATGAGTAATTTTGAAGGCTAATTGTCAATACCATTCCCTAGTTATTATCGAAAGGCTTTAATCAAAAATACGGCGCAATCTACAAAACGCCATTACCTAGGTTAATCAAGAAGCTGCTTTTTAATGCAGTATTTTTTAAAATCTTAAGCATTTCCCAGCAAATCTTTCTTTTCCTATCAAAAAAGTACGCATTGTGTACAGTGATATACAATAAAACACACATATCACGGCGCAAATATGCAAAAAAGTATTTGAGGCCAAACACAAAATTCCAGAATACCTTTCTCAGGTAAAAATAATCTGTGTTAATTACAATAAATTACCACGACAATGCTTTTCCTTATATAATTGTGTCCACGCTTGTTGTAATTCTGCAACAATAACATAGTTAATTCATATATGAACCTAGCCTATAGGCTAATTTTTCAATAGCAATCAATACAATCGAAAGTCTTCATTTGAAGCTATGGTTCAATCTCCAAAAAGCCAATTATTAATCTGAGAAAATAAGCTTTTTTCCACCGTAGTCTTTTTGAAACTCTTACACATTTCCCAGCGAATTTTTCTTTTCGTATCAAAAAATTGTACATTGTCTCCAGTAAAGTGAAATGCAACGCAAAAATCACAGCTCAAATAAGAAAAAAATAATGGGAACCGAAAAGAAAATTGCAGAAACAACCTGTCAAGTAAATATAAATCTTTTTAATAATTAAGATAAAGTAACGAAAAAATATACTTTTCGTGATATAACTATGTCCGGACTTGTTTTAATTAACTAACAATCAAGAAAAGCAATTTTGAAGGCTAATTGTCAATATCATTCTCTAATTACAATCCAAAGGCTTTAAACGAAACTACGGCGCAATTTACAAAACTCCATTATCTAGGTTAATCAAGAAGCTGCTTTCCAATGCAGTATTTTTTAAAATCTTAAACATTTCCCAGCAAATCTTCTTTTCCTATCAAAAAAGTGCGCATTGTGTACAGTGATACACAATAAAAAACACATATCACGGCGCAAATATGCAAAAAAGTATTTTAGACCGAACAAAAAATTCCAAAATACCCTTGTCAATCTCCAAAAAGCTACTTATTTATGTGAAAAAATATGCTGTTTTCCACCGTAATTTTCCAAGATGAGTAATTTTGAAGGTTAATTGTCAATATCATTCCCTAGTTATAATCGAAAGGCTTTAATCAAAAATACGGCGCAATCTACAAAACGCCATTACCTAGGTTAATCAAGAAGCTGCTTTCCAATGCAGTATTTTTTAAAATCTTAAACATTTCCCAGCAAATCTTCTTTTCCTTTCAAAAAATTACGCATTGTGTACAGTGATATACAATAAAACACACATACAACGGCGCAAATATGCAAAAAATTATTTGAGGCCGAACACAAAATTCCAAAATGCCCTTGTCAATCTCGAAAAAGCTAAATTTTTATGTCAAAAAATTTGCTGTTTTCCACCGTAATTTTCCAAGATGAGTATTTTTGAAGGCTAACTGTCAATATCATTCCCTAGTTGTAATCGAAAGGCTTTAATCAAAAGTACGGCGCAATCTACAAAACGCCATTATCTTAGTTAATCAAGTAGCTGCTTTCCAATGAAGTATTTTTTAAAATCTTAAACATTTCCCAGCAAATCTTTCTTTTCCTATCAAAAAAGTACGCATTGTGTACAGTGATACACAATAAAACCACATATCACGGCGCAAATATGCAAAAAGTATTTGAGGCCGAACACAAAATTCCAGAATACCCTTGTCAATCTCCAAAAAGCCAATTATCTATGTGAAAAAATATGCTTTTTTCCACCGTAGTCTTTTTGAAACTGTTACACATTTCCTAGCGAATTTTTCTTTTCGTATCAAAAAAGTGCACATTGTCTCCAGTAAAGTTCAATGCAACGCAAAAATCATAGCGCAAATAAGAAAAAAATAATGCGAATTCGAAAAAAAAAATCCAGAATCAACCTGTCAAGCAAATATAGATTGTGTTAATAATTAAGATAAACTACCGAAACAATATACTTTTCGTTGTATAACTATATCCGGACTTGTTTTAATTAACTGACAATTAAGATGAGTAATTTTGAAGGCTAATTGTCAATATTATTCTCTATTTATAATCCAAAGTCTTTAATCAAAACTATACGGCGCAATTTACAAAACTCCATTATCTAGGTTAATCAAGAAGCTGCTTTCCAATGCAGTATTTTTTAAAATCTTAAACATTTCCCAGCAAATCTTCTTTTCCTATCAAAAAATTACGCATTGTGTACAGTGATATACAATAAAACACACATACAACGGCGCAAATATGCAAAAAATTATTTGAGGCCGAACACAAAATTCCAAAATGCCCTTGTCAATCTCGAAAAAGCTAAATTTTTATGTCAAAAAATTTGCTGTTTTCCACCGTAATTTTCCAAGATGAGTATTTTTGAAGGCTAACTGTCAATATCATTCCCTAGTTGTAATCGAAAGGCTTTAATCAAAAGTACGGCGCAATCTACAAAACGCCATTATCTTAGTTAATCAAGTAGCTGCTTTCCAATGAAGTATTTTTTAAAATCTTAAACATTTCCCAGCAAATCTTTCTTTTCCTATCAAAAAAGTACGCATTGTGTACAGTGACACACAATAAAACCACATATCACGGCGCAAATATGCAAAAAGTATTTGAGGCCGAACACAAAATTCCAGAATACCTTTCTCAGGTAAAAATAATCTGTGTTAATTACAATAAATTACCACGACAATGCTTTTCCTTATATAATTGTGTCCACGCTTGTTGTAATTCTGCAACAATAACATAGTTAATTCATATATGAACCTAGCCTATAGGCTAATTTTTGAATAGCAATCAATACAATCGAAAGTCTTCATTTGAAGCTATGGTTCAATCTCCAAAAAGCCAATTATTAATCTGAGAAAATAAGCTTTTTTCCACCGTAGTCTTTTTGAAACTCTTACACATTTCCCAGCGAATTTTTCTTTTCGTATCAAAAAAGTGTACATTGTCTCCAGTAAAGTGAAATGCAACGCAAAAATCATAGCTCAAATAAGAAAAAAATAATGGGAACCGAAAAGAAAATTCCAGAAACAACCTGTCAAGTAAATATAAATCTTTTTAATAATTAAGATAAAGTAACGAAAAAATATACTTTTCGTGATATAACTATGTCCGGACTTGTTTTAATTAACTAACAATCAAGAAAAGCAATTTTCAAGGCTAATTATCAATATCATTCTCTAATTACAATCCAAAGGCTTTAATCAAAAGTACGGCGCAATCTACAAAACGCCATTATCTAGGTTAATCAAGTAGCTGCTTTCCAATGAAGTATTTTTTAAAATCTTAAACATTTCCCAGCAAATCTTTCTTTTCCTATCAAAAAAGTACGCATTGTGTACAGTGATACACAATAAAACTACATATCACGGCGCAAATATGCAAAAAAGTATTTGAGGCCGAACACAAAATTCCAGAATACCCTTGTCAATCTCCAAAAAGCCAATTATTTATGTGAAAAAATATGCTTTTTTCCACCGTAGTCTTTTTGAAACTGTTACACATTTCCTAGCGAATTTTTCTTTTCGTATCAAAAAAGTGCACATTGTCTCCAGTAAAGTTCAATGCAACGCAAAAATCATAACGCAAATAAGAAAAAAATAATGCGAATTCGAAAAAAAAAATCCAGAATCAACCTGTCAAGCAAATATAGATTGTGTTAATAATTAAGATAAACTACCGAAACAATATACTTTTCGTGGTATAACTATATCCGGACTTGTTTTAATTAACTGACAATTAAGATGAGTAATTTTGAAGGCTAATTGTCAATATTATTCTCTATTTATAATCCAAAGTCTTTAATCAAAACTATACGGCGCAATGTAAAAAACCCCATTATCTAGGTTAATCAAGAAGCTGCTTTCCAATGCAGTATTTTTTAAAATCTTAAACATTTCCCAGCAAATCTTTCTTTTCCTATCAAAAGAGTACGCATTGTGTACAGTGATATACAATAAAACACACATATCACGGCGCAAATATGCAAAAAAGTATTTGAGGCCGAACACAAAATTCCAGAATACCTTTGTATTCCTATTAATTAGGATAAATTACCACGACAATGCTTTTCTTTATATAATTGTATCCACGCTTGTTGTAATTCTACAACAATAACATGGCTAGTTCATATATGAACCTAGCCTATAGGCTAATTTTTCAATAGCAAACACTACAATGGAAAGTCTTCATTCGAAGCTATGGTTCAATCTCAAAAAAACCAATTATTTATGTGAGAAAATAAGCTTTTTTCCACCGTAGTCTTTTTGAAACTCTTACACATTTCCCAGCGAATTTTTTTTTCGTATCAAAAAAGTGTACATTGTCTCCAGTAAAGTGAAATGCAACGCTAAAATCATAGCGCAAATAAGAAAAAAAATAATGGGAACAGAAAAGAAAATTCCAGAAACAACCTGTCAAGTAAATATAGACTGTGTTAATAATTAGGATAAACTACCGAAACAATATACTTTTCGTGATATAACTATGTCCAGACTTGTTTTAAATAACTGACAATCAAAAAGAGCAATTTGAAGGCTTATTGTCAATATCATTCTCTAATTATAATCCAAAGGCTTTAATCAAAACTACGGCGCAATTTTCAAAACTCCATTATCTAGGTTAATCAAGTAGCTGCTTTCCAATGCAGTATTTTTTAAAATCTTAAACATTTCCCAGGAAATCTTTCTTTTCCTATC
Source organism: Dendronephthya gigantea (assembly GCF_004324835.1). NCBI lineage: Eukaryota > Metazoa > Cnidaria > Anthozoa > Malacalcyonacea > Nephtheidae > Dendronephthya > Dendronephthya gigantea. Next base: position 52,763 of record NW_021163309.1, on the reverse strand, counting down.
AAAAAAGTACGCATTGTGTACAGTGAATCACAATAAAACACACATATCACGGCGTAATATGCAAAAAAGTATTTGAGGCCGAACACAAAATTCCAGAATACCCTTGTCAATCTCCAAAAAGCCAATTATTTATGTGAGAAAATAAGCTTTTTTCAACCGTAGTCGTTTTGAAACTCTTACACATTTCCCAGCAAATTTTTCTTTTCGTATCAAAAAAGTGTACATTGTCTCCAGTAAAGTGAAATGCAACGCAAAAATCATAGCGCAAATAAGAAAAAAAATAATGGGAACAGAAAAGAAAATTCCAGAAACAACCTGTCAAGTAAATATAGACTGTGTTATTAATTAGGGTAAACTACCAAAAAAATATACTTTTCGTGATATAACCATGTCCAGACTTGTTTTAATTAACTGACAATCAAGAAGAGCAATTTGAAGGCTAATTGTCAATATCATTCTCTAATTACAATCCAAAGGCTTTAATCAAAACTACGGCGCAATTTACAAAACTCCATTATCTAGGTTAATCAAGAAGCTGCTTTTCAATGCAGTATTTTTTAAAATCTTAAACATTTCCCAGGAAATCTTTCTTTTCCTATCAAAAAAGTAGGCATTGTGTACAGTGATATACAATAAAACACACATATCACGGCGCAAATATGCAAAAAAGTATTTGAGGCCGAACACAAAATTCCAGAATACCTTTGTATTCCTATTAATTACGATAAATTACCACGACAATGCTTTTCCTTATATAATTGTATCCACGCTTGTTGTAATTCTACAACAATAACATGGCTAGTTCATATATGAACCTAGCCTATTGGCTAATTTTTCAATAGCAATCACTACAATGGAATGTCCTCATTCGAAGATTTGGTTCAATCTCCAAAAAGCAATTATTTTTGTGAGAAAATAAGCTTTTTATCCACCGTAGTCTTTTTGAAACTCTTACACATTTCCGAGCGAATTTTTCTTTTCGTATCAAAAAAGTGTACATTGTCTCCAGTAAAGTGAAATGCAACGCAAAAATCATAGCGCAAATAAGAAAAAAAGTAATGGGAACAGAAAAGAAAATTCCAGAAACAACCTGTCAAGTAAGTATAGACTGTGTTAATAATTAGGATAAACTACCGAAACAATATACTTTTCGTGAAATAACTATGTCCAGACTTGTTTTAATTAACTGACAATCAAGAAGAGCAATTTTGAAGGCTAATTGTCAATATCATTCTCTAATTACAATCCAAAGGCTTTAATCAAAACTACGGCGCAATTTACAAAACTCCATTATCTAGGTTAATCAATAAGCTGCTTTCCAATGCAGTATTTTTTAAAATCTTAAACATTTCCCAGCAAATCATCCTTTTCCTATCAAAAAAGTACGCATTGTGTACAGTGATATAAAATAAAACACATATATCACGGCGAAAATATGCAAAAAAGTATTTTAGGCCGAACACAAAATAGCAAAATACCCTTGTCAATCTCTAAAAAGCTACTTATTTAGGTGACAAAAATATGCTTTTTTCCACCGTAATTTTCCAAGATGAGTAATTTTGTAGGCTAATTGTCAATATCATTCCCTAGTTATAATCGAAAGGCTTTAATCAAAAATACAGCGCAATCTACAAAACGCCATACCTAGGTTAATCAAGAAGCTGCTTTCCAATGCAGTATTTTTTAAAATCTTAAACATTTCCGAGCAAATTTTCTTTTCCTATCATAAAAGTACGCATTGTGTACAGTGATATACAATAAAACACACATATCACGGCGCAAATATGCAAAAAAGTATTGAGGCCGAACACAAAATTCCGAAATACCTTTGTATTCCTATTAATTACGATAAATTACCACGACAATGCTTTTCTTTATATAATTGTATCCACGCTTGTTGTAATTCTACAACAATAACATGGCTAGTTCATATATGAACCTAGCCTATAGGCTAATTTTTCAATAGCAAACACTACAATGGAAAGTCTTCATTCCAAGCTATAGTTCAATCTCAAAAAAAACAATTATTTATGTGAGAAAATAAGCTTTTTTCCACCGTAGTCTTTTTGAAACTCTCACACATTTCCCAGCGAATTTTTCTTTTCGTATCAAAAAAGTGTACATTGTCTCCAGTAAAGTGAAATGCAACGCAAAAATCATAGCGCAAATAAGAAAAAAAATAATGGGAACAGAAAAGAAAATTCCAGAAACAACCTGTCAAGTAAATATAGACTGTGTTAATAATTAGGATAAACTACCGAAACAATATACTTTTCGTGATATAAAATGTCCAGAACGTTTTAATTAACTGACAATCAAGAAGAGCAATTTTGAAAGCTAATTGTCACTATCATTCTCTAATTACAATCCAAAGGCTTTAATCAAAACTACGGCGCAATTTACAAAACGCCATTATCTAGGTTAATCAAGAAGCTGCTTTCCAACGAAGTATTTTTTAAAATCTTAAACATTTCCCAGCAAATCTTCCTTTTCCTATCAAAAAGTACGCATTGGTGTACAGCGATATACAATAAAACACACATATCACGGCGCAAATATGCAAAAAAGTATTTAGGCCGAACACAAAATTCCAAAATACCCTTGTAAATCTCCAAAAAGCTACTTTCTTATTTGAAAAATATGCTGTTTTCCACCGTAATTTTCCAAGATGAGTAATTTGAAGCTAATTGTCAATACCATTCCCTAGTTATATCGAAAGGCTTTAATTAAAAATACGGCGCAATCTACAAAACGCCATTACCTAGGTTAATCAAGAGCTGCTTTCCAATGCAGTATTTTTAAAATCTTAAGCATTTCCCAGCAAATCTTTCTTTTCCTATCAAAAAAAGTACGCATTGTGTACAGTGATATACAATAAACACACATATCACGGCGCAAATAGCAAAAAAGTATTTGAGGCAAAACACAAAATTCCAGAATACCTTTCTCAGGTAAAAAAATCTGTGTTAATTACAATAAATTACCACGACAAGCTTTTCCTTATAAATTGTGTCCACGCTTGTTGTAATTCTGCAACAATAACATGGTATTCATATATGAACCTAGCCTATAGGCTAATTTTTCAATAGCAATCAATACAATCGAAAGTCTTCATTTGAAGCTATGGTTCAATCTCCAAAAAGCCAATTATTAATCTGAGAAAATAAGCTTTTTCCACCGTAGTCTTTTTGAAACTCTTACAACATTCCCAGCGAATTTTCTTTTCGTATCAAAAAAGTGTACATTGTCTCCAGTAAAGTGAAATGCAACGCAAAAATCATAGCTCAAATAAGAAAAAATAATGGGAACCGAAAAGAAAATCCAGAAACAACCTGTCAAGTAAATATAAATCTTTTTAAATTAAGATAAAGTAACGAAAAAATACTTTCGTGATATAACTATGTCCGGACTTGTTTTAATTAACTAACAATCAAGAAAGCAATTTGAAGGCTAATTAAATCAATATCATCTCTAATTACAATCCAAGGCTTAATCAAAACTACGGCGAAATTTACAAAACTCCATTATCTAGGTTAATCAAGAAGCTGCTTTCCAATGCAGTATTTTTAAAATCCAACATATACCAGCAAATCTTCATTTTCCTATCAAAAAAGTACGCATTGTGTACAGTGATATGCAATAAAAACCACATATCACGGCAAATATGCAAAAAGTATTGAGGCCGAACACAAAATTCCAGAATATCCTTGTCAATCTCCAAAAAGCCAATTATGTGAAAAAATATGCTTTTCCACGTAGTCTTTTTGAAACTGTTACACATTCCTAGCGAATTTTTTTTTCGTATCAAAAAAGTGCACATTGTCTCCAGTAAAGTTCAATGCAACGCAAAAATCATAGCGCAAATAAGAAAAAAAAATGCGAATTCAAAAAAAAAAACCAGAATCAACCTGTCAAGCAAATATAGATTGTGAATAATTAAGATAAACTACCGAAACAATATACTTTCGTGGTATAACTATATCCGGACTTGTTTTAATTAACTGACAATTAATGAGTAATTTTGAAGGCTAATTGTCAATATTATCTCTATTTATAAATCCAAAGTCTTTAATCAAAACTATACGGCGCAATGTAAAAAACCCATTATCTAGGTTAATCAAGAAGCTGCTTTCCAATGCAGTATTTTTTAAAATCTTAAACATTTCCCAGCAAATCTTTCTTTCCTATCAAAAAAGTACGCATTGTGTACAGTGATATACAATAAAACACACATATCACGGCGCAAATATGCAAAAAATATTTGAGGCCGAACACAAAATTCCAGAATACCTTTGTATTCCTATTAATTACGATAAATTACCACGACAATGCTTTTCTTTATAATTGTATCCACGCTTGTTGTAATTCACAACAATAACATGGCTAGTTCATATATGAACCTAGCCTATAGGCTAATTTTTCAATAGCAAACACAATGGAAAGTCTTCATTCGAAGCTATGGTTCAATCTCAAAAAAGCCAATTATTTATGTGAGAAAATAAGCTTTTTTCCACCGTAGTCTTTTTGAAACTCTTACACATTTCCCAGCGAATTTTTCTTTTCGTATCAAAAAAGTGTACATTGTCTCCAGTAAAGTGAAATGCAACGCTAAAATCATAGCGCAAATAAGAAAAAAAATAATGGGAACAGAAAAGAAAATTCCAGAAACAACCTGTCAAGTAAATATAGACTGTGTTAATAATTAGGATAAACTACGGAAACAATATACTTTTCGTGATATAACTATGTCCAGACTTGTTTTAATTAACTGACAATCAAGAAGAGCAATTTTGAAGGCTAATTGTCAATATCATTCTCAAATTACAATCCAAAGGCTTTAATCAAAACTACGGCAAAATTTACAAAACGCCATTATCTAGGTTAATCAAGAAGCTGCTTTCCAACGAAGTATTTTTTAAAATCTTAAACATTTCCCAGCAAATCTTCCTTTTCCTATCAAAAAAGTACGCATTGTGTACAGTGATATACAATAAAACACACATATCACGGCGCAAATATGCAAAAAAGTATTTTAGGCCAAACATAAAATTCCAAAATACCCTTGTCAATCTCCAAAAAGCTACTTATTTATGTGAAAAAATATGCTGTTTTCCACCGTAATTTTCCAAGATGAGTAATTTTGAAAGCTAATTGTCAATATCATTCCCTAGTTATAATCGAAAGGCTTTAATCAAAAATACGGCGCAATCTACAAAACGCCATTACCTAGGTTAATCAAGAAGCTGCTTTCCAATGCAGTATTTTTTAAAATCTTAAACATTTCCCAGCAAATTTTTCTTTTCCTATCAAAAAGGTACGCATTGTGTACAGTGATATACAATAAAACACACATATCACGGCGCAAATATGCAAAAAAGTATATGAGGCCGAACACAAAATTCCAGAATACCTTTGTCAGGTAAAAATAATCTGTGTTAATTACGATAAATTACCACGACAATGCTTTTCCTTATATAAATGTATCAACGCTTGTTGTAATTCTACAACAATAACATGGCTAGTTCATATATGAACCTAGCCTATAGGCTAATTTTTCAATAGCAATCACTACAATGGAAAGTCTTCATTCGAAGCTATGGTTCAATCTCCAAAAAGCCAATTATTTATGTGAGAAAATAAGCTTTTTTCCACCGTAGTCTTTTTGAAACTCTTACATATTTCCTAGCGAATTTTTCTTTTCGTATCAAAAAAGTGTACATTGTCTCCAGTAAAGTGAAATGCAACGCAAAAATCATAGCGCAAATAAGAAAAAAAATAATGGGAACAGAAAATAAAATTCCAGAAACAACCTGTCAAGTAAATATAAACTGTGTTAATAATTAGGATAAACTACCGAAACAATATACTTTTCGTGATATAACTATGTCCAGACTTGTTTTAATTAACTGACAATCAAGAAGAGCAATTTTGAAGGCTAATTGTCAATATCATTCTCTAATTACAATCCAAAGGCTTTAATCAAAACTACGGCGCAATTCACAAAACTCCATTATCTAGGTTAATCAAGAAGCTGCTTTCCAATGCAGTATTTTTTCAAATCGTAAACATTTCCCAGCAAATCTTCCTTTTCCTATCAAAAAAGTACGCATTTTGTACAGTGATATACAATAAAACACACATATCACGGCGCAAATATGCAAAAAAGTATTTTAGGCCAAACACAAAATTCCAAAATACCCTTGTCAATCTCCAAAAAGCTACTTATTTATGTGAAAAAATATGCTGTTTTCCACCGTAATTTTCCAAGATGAGTAATTTTGAAAGCTAATTGTCAATATCATTCCCTAGTTATAATCGAAAGGCTTTAATAAAAAATACGGTGCAATCTACAAAACGCCATTACCTAGGTTAATATAGAAGCTGCTTTCCAATGCAGTATTTTTTAAAATCTTAAACATTTCCCAGCAAATTTTTCTTTTCCTATCAAAAAGGTACGCATTGTGTACAGTGATATACAATAAAACACACATATCACGGCGCAAATATGCAAAAAAGTATATGAGGCCGAACACAAAATTCCAGAATACCTTTGTCAGGTAAAAATAATCTGTGTTAATTACGATAAATTACCACGACAATGCTTTTCCTTATATAACTGTATCCACGCTTGTTGTAATTCTACAACAATAACATGGCTAGTTCATATATGAACCTAGCATATAGGCTAATTTTTTAATAGCAATCACTACAATGGAAAGTCTTCATTCGAAGCTATGGTTCAATCTCCAAAAAGGCAGTTATTTATGTGAGAAAATAAGCTTTTTTCCACCGTAGTCTTTTTGAAACTCTTACATATTTCCTAGCGAATTTTTCTTTTCGTATCAAAAAAGTGTACATTGTCTCCAGTAAAGTGAAATGCAACGCAAAAATCATAGCGCAAATAAGAAAAAAAATAATGGGAACAGAAAAGAAAATTCCAGAAACAACCTGTCAAGTAAATATAAACTGTGTTAATAATTAGGATAAACTACCGAAACAATATACTTTTCGTGATATAACTATGTCCAGACTTGTTTTAATTAACTGACAATCAAGAAGAGCAATTTTGAAGGCTAATTGTCAATATCATTCTCTAATTACAATCCAAAGGCTTTAATCAAAACTACGGCGCAATTTAAAAAACTCCATTATCTAGGTTAATCAAGAAGGTGCATTCCAATGCAGTTATTTTTTATCTTAAACATTTCCTAGCAAATCTTCCTTTTCCTATCAAAAAAGTATGCATTTTGTACAGTGATATACAATAAAACACACATATCACGGCGCAAATATGCAAAAAAGTATATGAGGCCGAACACAAAATTCCAGAATACCTTTGTCAGGTAAAAATAATCTGTGTTAATTACGATAAATTACCACGACAATGCTTTTCCTTATATAACTGTATCCACGCTTGTTGTAATTCTACAACAATAAAATGGCTAGTTCATATATGAACCTAGCATATAGGCTAATTTTTTAATAGCAATCACTACAATGGAAAGTCTTCATTCGAAGCTATGGTTCAATCTCCAAAAAGGCAGTTATTTATGTGAGAAAATAAGCTTTTTTCCACCGTAGTCTTTTTGAAACTCTTACACATTTCCCAGCGAATTTTTCTTTTCGTATCAAAAAAGTGTACATTGTCTCCAGTAAAGTAAAATGCAACGCAAAAATCATAGCGCAAATAAGAAAAAAAATAATGGGAACAGAAAAGAAAATTCCAGAAACAACCTGTCAAGTAAATATAGACTGTGTTAATAATTAGGATAAACTACCGAAACAATATACTTTTCGTGATATAACTATGTCCAGACTTGTTTTAATTAACTGACAATCAAGAAGAGCAATTTTGAAGGCTAATTGTCAATATCATGCTCTAATTACAATCCAAAGGCTTTAATCAAAACTACGGCGCAATTTACAAAACTCCATTATCTAGGTTAATCAAGAAGGTGCTTTCCAATGCAGTATTTTTTAAAATCTTAAACATTTCGCAGCAAATTTTCCTTTTCCTATCAAAAAAGTACGCATTGTGTACAGTGATATACAATAAAACACACATATCACGGCGCAAATATGCAAAAAAGTATTTTAGGCCGAACATAAAATTCCAAAATACCCTTGTCAATCTCTAAAAAGCTACTTATTTATGTGAAAAAATATGCTGTTTTCCACCGTAATTTTCCAAGATGAGTAATTTTGAAAGCTAATTGTCAATATCATTCCCTAGTTATAATCGAAAGGCTTTAATCAAAAATACGGCGCAATCTACAAAACGCCATTACCTAGGTTAATCAAGAAGCTGCTTTCCAATGCAGTAGTTTTTAAAATCTTAAACATTTCCCAGCAAATTTTTCTTTTCCTATAAAAAAGGTACGCATTGTGTACAGTGATATACAATAAAACACACATATCACGGCGCAAATATGCAAAAAAGTATATGAGGCCGAACACAAAATTCCAGAATACCTTTGTCAGGTAAAAATAATCTGTGTTAATTACGAAAAATTACCACGACAATGCTTTTCCTTATATAACTGTATCCACGCTTGTTGTAATTCTACAACAATAACATGGCTAGTTCATATATGAACCTAGCATATAGGCTAATTTTTTAATAGCAATCACTACAATGGAAAGTCTTCATTCGAAGCTATGGTTCAATCTCCAAAAAGCATTATTTATGTGAGAAAATAAGCTTTTATCCACCGTAGTCTTTTTGAAACTCTTACATATTTCCTAGCGAATTTTTCTTTTCGTATCAAAAAAGTGTACATTGTCTCCAGTAAAGTGAAATGCAACGCAAAAATCATAGCGCAAATAAGAAAAAAAATAATGGGAACAGAAAAGAAAATTCCAGAAACAACCTGTCAAGTAAATATAAACTGTGTTAATAATTAGGATAAACTACCGAAACAATATACTTTTCGTGATATAACTATGTCCAGACTTGTTTTAATTAACTGACAATCAAGAAGAGCAATTTTGAAAGCTAATTGTCAATATCATTCTCTAATTACAATCCAAAGGCTTTAATCAAAACTACGGCGCAATTTACAAAACTCCATTATCTAGGTTAATCAAGAAGCTGCTCTCCAATGCAGTATTTTTTAAAATCTTAAACATTTTCCAGCAAATCTTCCTTTTCCTATCAAAAAAGTAAGCATTGTGTAAAGTGATATACAATAAAACACACATATCACGGCGCAAATATGCAAAAAAGTATTTTAGGCCGAACACAAAATTCCAAAATACTCTTGTAAATCTCCAAAAAGCTACTTATTTATGTGAAAAAATATGCTGTTTTCCACCGTAATTTTCCAAGATGAGTAATTTTGAAAGCAAATTGTCAATATCATTCCCTAGTTATAATCGAAAGGCTTTAATCAAAAATACGGCGCAATCTACAAAACGCCATTACCTAGGTTAATCAAGAAGCTGCTTTCCAATGCAGTATTTTTTAAAATCTTAAACATTTCCCAGCAAATTTTTCTTTTCCTATCAAAAAGGTACGCATTGTGTACAGTGATATACAATAAAACACACATATCACGGCGCAAATATGCAAAAAAGTATATGAGGCCGAACACAAAATTCCAGAATACCTTTGCCAGGTAAAAATAATCTGTGTTAATTACGATAAATTACCACGACAATGCTTTTCCTTATATAACTGTATCCACGCTTGTTGTAATTCTACAACAATAACTTGGCTAGTTCATATATGAACCTAGCATATAGGCTAATTTTTTAATAGCAATCACTACAATGGAAAGTCTTCATTCGAAGCTATGGTTCAATCTCCAAAAAGGCAGTTATTTATGTGAGAAAATAAGCTTTTTTCCACCGTAGTCTTTTTGAAACTCTTACATATTTCCTAGCGAATTTTTCTTTTCGTATCAAAAAAGTGTACATTGTCTCCAGTAAAGTGAAATGCAACGCAAAAATCATAGCGCAAATAAGAAAAAAAATAATGGGAACAGAAAAGAAAATTCCAGAAACAACCTGTCAAGTAAATATAGACTGTGTTAATAATTAGGATAAACTACCGAAACAATATACTTTTCGTGATATAACTATGTCCAGACTTGTTTTAATTAACTGACAATCAAGAAGAGCAATTTTGAAGGCTAATTGTCAATATCATTCTTTAATTACAATCCAAAGGCTTTAATCAAAACTACGGCGCAATTTACAAAACTCCATTATCTAGGTTAATCAAGAAGGTGCTTTCCAATGCAGTATTTTTTCAAATCGTAAACATTTCCCAGCAAATCTTTCTTTTCCTATCAAAAAAGTACGCATTGTGTACAGTGATATACAATAAAACACACATATCACGGCGCAAATATGCAAAAAAGTATTTTAGGCCGAACACAAAATTCCAAAATACCCTTGTCAATCTCCAAAAAGCTACGTATTTATTTGAAAAAATATGCTCTTTTCCACCGTAATTTTCCGAGATGAGTAATTTTGAAGGCTAATTGTCAATATTATTCTCTATTTATAATCCAAAGTCTTTAATCAAAACTATACGGCGCAATGTAAAAAACCCCATTATGTAGGTTAATCAAGAAGCTGCTTTTCAATGCAGTATTTTTTAAAATCTTAAACATTTCCCAGCAAATCTTCCTTTTCCTATCAAAAAAGTACGCATTGTGTACAGTGATATACAATAAAACACACATATCACGGCGCAAATATGAAAAAAAGTATTTTAGGCCGAACACAAAATTCCAAAATACCCTTGTAAATCTCCAAAAAGCTACTTATTTATTTGAAAAAATATGCTGTTTTCCACCGTAATTTTCCAAGATGAGTAATTTTGAAGGCTAATTGTCAATACCATTCCCTAGTTATTATCGAAAGGCTTTAATCAAAAGTACGGCGCAATCTACAAAACGCCATTACCTAGGTTAATCAAGAAGCTGCTTTCCAATGCAGTATTTTTTAAAATCTTAAGCATTTCCCAGCAAATCTTTCTTTTCCTATCAAAAAAGTACGCATTGTGTACAGTGATATACAATAAAACACACATATCACGGCGCAAATATGCAAAAAAGTATTTGAGGCCAAACACAAAATTCCAGAATACCTTTGTCAGGTAAAAATAATCTGTGTTAATTACAATAAATTACCAGGACAATGCTTTTCCTTATATAATTGTGTCCACGCTTGTTGTAATTCTGCAACAATAACATAGCTAATTCTTATATGAACCTAGCCTATAGGCTAATTTTTCAATAGCAATCAGTACAATCGAAAGTCTTCATTTGAAGCTATGGTTCAATCTCCAAAAAGCCAATTATTAATCCGAGAAAATAAGCTTTTTTCCACCGTAGTCTTTTTGAAACTCTTACACATTTCCCAGCGAAAATTTCTTTTCGTATCAAAAAAGTGTACATTGTCTCCAGTAAAGTGAAATGCAACGCAAAAATCATAGCTCAAATAAGAAAAAAATAATGGGAACCGAAAAGAAAATTGCAGAAACAACCTGTCAAGTAAATATAAATCTTTTTAATAATTAAGATAAAGTAACGAAAAAATATACTTTTCGTGATATAACTATGTCCGGACTTGTTTTAATTAACTAACAATCAAGAAAAGCAATTTTCAAGGCTAATTATCAATATCATTCTCTAATTACAATCCAAAGGCTTTAATCAAAACTACGGCGCAATTTACAAAACTCCATTATCTAGGTTAATCAAGAAGCTGCTTTCCAATGCAGTATTTTTTAAAATCTTAAACATTTCCCAGCAAATCTTCTTTTCCTATCAAAAAATTACGCATTGTGTACAGTGATATACAATAAAACACACATACAACGGCGCAAATATGCAAAAAATTATTTGAGGCCGAACACAAAATTCCAAAATACCCTTGTCAATCTCGAAAAAGCTAAATTTTTATGTCAAAAAATTTGCTGTTTTCCACCGTAATTTTCCAAGATGAGTATTTTTGAAGTCTAACTGTCAATATCATTCCCTAGTTGTAATCGAAAGGCTTTAATCAAAAGTACGGCGCAATCTACAAAACGCCATTATCTAGGTTAATCAAGTAGCTGCTTTCCAATGAAGTATTTTTTAAAATCTTAAACATTTCCCAGCAAATCTTCCTTTTCCTATCAAAAAAGTACGCATTTTGTACAGTGATATACAATAAAACACACATATCACGGCGCAAATATGCAAAAAAGTATTTTAGGCCGAACACAAAATTCCAAAATACCCTGGTCAATCTCCAAAAAGCTACTTATTTATTTAAAAAAATATGCTGTTTTCCACCGTAATTTTCCAAGATGAGTAATTTTGAAGGCTAATTGTCAATATCATTCCCTAGTAATAATCGAAAGGCCTTAATCAAAAATACGGCGCCATCTACAAAACGCCATTACCTAGGTTAATCAAGAAGCTGCTTTCCAATGCAGTATTTTTTAAAATCTTAAGCATTTCCCAGCAAATCTTCCTTTTCCTATCAAAAAAGTACGCATTGTGTACAGTGATATACAATAAAACACACAGATCACGGCGCAATTATGCAAAAAAGTATTTGAGGCCAAACACAAAATTTCAGAATACCTTTGTATTCCTATTAATTACGATAAATTACCACGACAATGCTTTTCTTTATATAATTGTATCCACGCTTGTTGTAATTCTACAACAATAACATGGCTAGTTCATATATGAACCTAGCCTATAGACTAATTTTTCAATAGCAATAACTACAATGGAAAGTCTTCATTCGAAGCTATGGTTCAATCTCAAAAAAGCCAACTATTTATGTGAGAAAATAAGCTTTTTTCCACCGTAGTCTTTTTGAAACTCTTACACATTTCCCAGCGAATTTTTCTTTTCGTATCAAAAAAGTGTACATTGTCTCCAGTAAAGTGAAATGCAACGCAAAAATCATAGCGCAAATAAGAAAAAAAATAATGGGAACAGAAAAGAAAATTCCAGAAACAACCTGTCAAGTAAATATAGACTGTGTTAATAATTAGGATAAACTACCGAAACAATATACTTTTCGTGATATAACTATGTCCAGACTTTTTTAATTAACTGACAATCAAGAAGAGCAATTTTGAAGGCTAATTGTCAATATCATTCTCTAATTACAATCCAAAGGCTTTAATCAAAACTACGGCGCAATTTACAAAACTCCATTATCTAGGTTAATCAAGAAGGTGCTTTCCAATGCAGTATTTTTTAAAATCTTAAACATTTCCCAGCAAATCTTCCTTTTCCTATCAAAAAAGTACGCATTGTGTACAGTGATATACAATAAAACACACATATCACGGCGCAAATATGCAAAAAAGTATTTTAGGCCGAACACAAAATTCCAAAATACCCTTGTAAATCTCCAAAAAGCTACTTATTTATTTGAAAAAATATGCTGTTTTCCACCGTAATTTTCCAAGATGAGTGATTTTGAAGGCTAATTGTCAATACCATTCCCTAGTTATTATCGAAAGGCTTTAATCAAAAATACGGCGCAATCTACAAAACGCCATTACCTAGGTTAATCAAAAAGCTTCTTTCCAATGCAGTATTTTTTAAAATCTTAAGCATTTCCCAGCAAATCTTTCTTTTCCTATCAAAAAAGTACGCATTGTGTACAGTGATATACAATAAAACACACATATCACGGCGCAAATATACAAAAAAGTATTTGAGGCCAAACACAAAATTCCAGAATACCTTTGTCAGGTAAAAATAATCTGTGTTAATTACAATAAATTACCACGACAATGCTTTTCCTTATATAATTGTGTCCACGCTTGTTGTAATTCTGCCACAATAACATGGCTAATTCATATATGAACCTAGCCTATAGGCTAATTTTTCAATAGCAATCACTACAATCGAAAGTCTTCATTTGAAGCTATGGTTCAATCTCCAAAAAGCCAATTATTAATCTGAGAAAATAAGCTTTTTTCCACCGTAGTCTTTTTGAAACTCTTACACATTTCCCAGCGAATTTTTCTTTTCGTATCAAAAAAGTGTACATTGTCTCCAGTAAAGTGAAATGCAACGCAAAAATCATAGCTCAAATAAGAAAAAAATAATGGGAACAGAAAAGAAAATTCCAGAAACAACCTGTCAAGTAAATATAAATCTTTTTAATAATTAAGATAAAGTAACGAAAAAATATACTTTTCGTGATATAACTATGTCCGGACTTGTTTTAATTAACTAACAATCAAGAAAAGCAATTTTGAAGGCTAATTGTCAATATCATTCTCTAATTACAATCCAAAGGCTTTAAACAAAACTACGGCGCAATTTACAAAACTCCATTATCTAGGTTAATCAAGAAGCTGCTTTCCAATGCAGTATTTTTTAAAATCTTAAACATTTCCCAGCAAATCTTCTTTTCCTATCAAAAAATTACGCATTGTGTACAGTGATATACAATAAAACACAACTACAACGGCGCAAATATGCAAAAAATTATTTGAGGCCGAACACAAAATTCCAAAATACCCTTGTCAATCTCGAAAAAGCTAAATTTTTATGTCAAAAAATTTGCTTTTTTCCACCGTAATTTTCCAAGATGAGTATTTTTGAAGGCTAACTGTCAATATCATTCCCTAGTTGTAATCGAAAGGCTTTAATCAAAAGTACGGCGCAATCTACAAAACGCCATTATCTAGGTTAATCAAGTAGCTGCTTTCCAATGAAGTATTTTTTAAAATCTTAAACATTTCCCAGCAAATCTTTCTTTTCCTATCAAAAAAGTACGCATTGTGTACAGTGATACACAATAAAACACACATATCACGGCGCAAATATGCAAAAAAGTATTTTAGGCCGAACACAAAATTCCAAAATACCCTTGTCAATCTCCAAAAAGCTACGTATTTATTTGAAAAAATATGCTCTTTTCCACCGTAATTTTCCGAGATGAGTAATTTTGAAGGCTAATTGTCAATATTATTCTCTATTTATAATCCAAAGTCTTTAATCAAAACTTTACGGCGCAATGTAAAAAACCCCATTATCTAGGTTAATCAAGAAGCTGCTTTTCAATGCAGTATTTTTTAAAATCTTAAACATTTCCCAGCAAATCTTTCTTTTCCTATCAAAAAAGTACGCATTGTGTACAGTGATATACAATAAAACACACATAACACGGCGCAAATATGCAAAAAAGTATTTGAGGCCGAACACAAACTTCCAGAATACCCTTTTCAGGTAAAAATAATCTGTGTTAATTACGATAAATTACCACCACAATGCTTTTCCTTATATAATTGTATCCACGCTTGTTGTAAATCTGCAACATTAACATGGCTAGTTCATATATGAACCTAGCCTATAGGCTAATTTTTCAATAGCCTTTACTACAATGGAAAGTTTTCATTCGAAGCTATGGTCCAATCTCCAAAAAGCCAATTTTTTATGAGAGAAAATAAACTGTTTCCCACCGTAGTGTTTTTGAAACTGTTACACATTTCCCAGCAAATTTTTTTTTTGTTTCAAAAAAGTGCACATTGTCTCCAGTAAAGTAAAATGAAACGCAAAAATCATAGCGCAAATAAGAAAAAAAATAATGGGAACCGAAAAGAAAATTCCAGAAACAACCTGTCAAGTAAATATAGAGTGTGTTAATAATTAAGATAAACTACAGAAACAATATACTTTTCGTGATATAACTATGTCCGGACTTGTTTTAATTAACTGACAATCAAAATGAGTAATTTTGAAGGCTAATTGTCAATATCATTCCCTAGTTATAATCGAAAGGCTTTCATCAAAACTACGGTGCAATCTACAAAACCCCATTATCTAGGTTAATCAAGAAGCTGGTTTCCAATGCAGTATTTTTTAAAATCTTAAACATTTCCCAGCAAATCTTTCTTTTCCTATCAAAAAAGTACGCATTGTGTACAGTGATATAAAATAAAACACACATAACACGGCGCAAATATGGAAAAAAGTATTTGAGGCCGAACACAAAATTCCAGAATACCCTTGTCAGGTAAAAATAATCTGTGTTAATTACGATAAATTACCACCACAATGCTTTTCCTTATATAATTGTATGCACGCTTGTTGTAATTCTGCAACATTAACATGGCTAGTTCATATATGAACCTAGCCTATAGGCTAATTTTTCAATAGCATTTACTACCATGGAAAGTCTTCATTCGAAGCTATGGTCCAATCTCCAAAAAGCAAATTTTTTATGAGAGAAAATAAGCTGTTTCCCACCGTAGTGTTTTTGAAACTCTTACACATTTCCCAGCAAATTTTTTTTTCGTATCAAAAAAGAGCACATTGTCTCCAGTAAAGTAAAATGAAACGCAAAAATCATAGCGCAAATAAGAAAAAAAATAATGGGAACCAAAAAGAAAATTCCAGAAACAACCTGTCAAGTAAATATAGAGTGTGTTAATAATTAAAATAAACTACTGAAACAATATACTTTTCGAGATATAACTATGTCCGGACTTGTTTTAATTAACTGACAATCAAAATAAGTAATTTTGAAGGCTAATTGTCAATATCATTCCCTAGTTATAATCAAAAGGCTTTCATTTAAACTACCGTGCAATCTACAAAACCCCATTATCTAGGTTAATCAAGAAGCTGCTTTCCAATGCAGTATTTTTTAAAATCTTAAACATTTCCCAGGAAATATTTCTTTTCCTATCAAAAAAGTACGCATTGTGTACAGTGATATACAATAAAACACACAATTCACGGCGCAAATATGCAAAAAAGTATTTGAGGCCGAACACAAAAATCCAGAATACCCTTGTCAGGTAAAAATAATCTGTGTTAATTAGGATAAACTACCACCACAATGCTTTTCCTTATATAATTACATCCGCGCTTGTTTTCATTCTGCAACACTAACATTGCTAGTTAATATATGAACCTAACCAATAGGCTAATGTTTCAATAGCATGAACTACTATGGAAAGTCTTCATTCGAAGCTATGGTACAATTTCCAAAAAGCCAATTATTTATGTGAAAAAAAAAGCTGTTTTCCACCATAGTCTTTTTGAAACTCTTACACATTTCCTAGCGAATTTTTCTTTTCGTATCAAAAAAGTGCACATTGTCTCCAGTAAAGTGAAAGGCAACGCAAAAATCATAGCGCAAATAAGAAAAAAATAATCGAATTCGAAAAGAAAATTCCAGAATCAACATTTCAAGAAAATATAGACGGTGTTAATAATTAAGATAAACTACCGAAACAATATACTTTTCGTGAGATAACTATGTCCGGACTTGTTTTAATTAACTGACAATTAAGATGAGTAATTTTGAAGGCTAATTGTCAATATCATTCCCTAGTTATGATCCAAAGGCTTTCATCAAAACTACGGCGCAATCTAAATAACCCCATTATCTAGGTTAATGAAGATGCTGCTTTCCAATGCAGTATTTTTTAAAATCTTAAACCTTTCCCAGCAAATCTTTCTTTTCCTATCAAAAAAGTACGCATTGTGTACAGCGATACACAATAAAACACACATATCACGGCGCAAATATGCAAAAAGTATTTTAGGCCGAACACAAAATTCGAGAATACCCTTGTCAATCTCAAAAAAGCCAATTATTTATGTGAAAAAATATGCTTTTTTCCACCTTAGTCTTTTTGAAACTTTTACACATTTCCCAGCGAATTTTTCTTTTCGTATCAAAAAAGTGCACATTGTCTCCAGTAAAGTACAATGCAACGCAAAAATCAGAGCGCAAATAAGAAAGAAATAATGCGAATTCGAAAAAAAAAATCCAGAATCAACCTGTCAAGCAAATATAGACTGTGTTAATAATTAAGATAAACTACCGAAACAATATACTTTTCGTGATATAACTATGTCCGGACTTGTTTTAATTAACTGACAATTAAGATGAGTAATTTTGAAGGCTAATTGTCAATATTATTCTCTATTTATAATCCAAAGTCTTTAATCAAAACTATACGGTGAAATGTAAAAAACCCCATTATCTAGGTTAATCAAGAAGCTGCTTTCCAATGCAGTATTTTTTAAAATCTTAAACATTTCCCAGCAAATCTTTTTTTTCCTATCAAAAAAGTACGCATTGTGTACAGTGATATACAATAAAACACACATATCACGGCGCAAATATGCAAAAAAGTATTTGAGGGCGAACACAAAATTCCAGAATACCCTTGTCAGGTAAAAATAATCTGTGTTAATTAGGATAAACTACCACGACAATGCTTTTCCTTATATAATTATATCCGCGCTTGTTTTCATTCTGCAACACTAACATTGCTACTTCATATATGAACCTAACCAATAGGGTAATGTTTCAATAGCATGAACTACTATGGAAAGTCTTCATTCGAAGCTACGGTACAATTTCCAAAAAGACAATTATTTATGTGAAAAAAAAGCTGTTTTCCACAATAGTCTTTTTGAAACTCTTACACATTTCCTAGCGAATTTTTCTTTTCGTATGAAAAAAGTGCACATTGTCTCCAGTAAAGTGAAAGACAACGCAAAAATCATAGCGCAAATTAGAAAAAAATAATGCGAATTCGAAAAGAAAATTAAAGAATCAACCTTTCAAGAAAATATAGACATTGTTCATAATTAAGATAAACTACTGAAACAATATACTTTTCGAGATATAACTATTTCCGGACTTGTTTTAATTAACTGACAAAAAAAATGAGTAATTTTGAAGGCTAATTGTCAATATCATTCCCTAGTTATAATCGAAAGGCTTTAATCAAAACAACGGAGCAATTGAAACGCATCAGAATGGTTTACCGGAACCATCATATGTCAGGAAAACCCAAGCATGAAGCAAGCCATGCTTTAATCAACGTCACGACGTGTTCTACGACTTCGGAAGAGAAAAGAGTCGGGCATTTCAAGCGCAATTTACTTTTTTAGAACATAATATTTCCCATTTTTCTCCACGATATGGACTAACTGATACAAGGGATTTTCAAATCGAGAAAATATTATCGAATCTCTTAAATAGGGGAGAAAAAAATTTGGATGCAAAATCCATTATATCCGGGTAATATTGTTTCATTGTTCGCTGTCCCATTTCATTTATGGTGTTGTATCATCCTAAATATTCTAATTTTGCGAAAAGATTCTGTAACTTTTGTTTTCAGCATATCAAAGAAAATTATACGTACTTTGAAACGCATCAAAATTGTTTACCGGGGCCATCATTTGTCAGGAAAACCAAAGCATGAAGTAATCCATGCTTTAATCAACGTCACGACGTGTTTTAAGACTTCGGAAAAGAAAAGAGTCTGGCCTTTCAAGCGCAATCTATTTTTTTAGAACTTATTTTTTTCTATTTTTCTCCACGATATAAACTAACTGATACACGGAATTTTCAAATCGAAAAATATTATCGTATCTCTTTGATAGGGGAAAAAAAATTTGGATGCAAACTCCATTTTATCGGGGAAATAATACTTCATTGTTCGCTGTCCCATTTCATTTATGGTGTTGTATCATCCTAAATATTCTAATTTTTTGAAAAGCATCTGTAACTTTTTTTTTCAGCATATCAAAGAAGATTATACGTACTTTGAAACGCATCAGAATGGTTTACCGGAACCATCATATGTCACGAAAACCCAAGCATGAAGGAAGCCATGCTTTAATCAACGTCACGACGTGTTCTACGACTTCGGAAGAGAAAAGAGTCTGGCCTTTCAGGCGCAACTTTTTTTTTAGAACTTATTATTTTCTTTTTTTCTCCACGATATGGACTAACTTATACAAGGAATTTTCAAATCGAAAAGATATGATCGTATCTCTTTGATAGGGCCGGGGACAAAAAAATTTGGATGCAAACTCCATTTTATCTGGGTAATAATACTTCATTTTTCGCTGTCCCATTTCATTTATGGTGTTGTATCATCCTAAATATTCTAATTTTCCGAAAAGCATCTGTAACTTTTTTTTCAGCATATCAACGAAGATTATACGTACTTTGAAACGCATCAGAATAGTTTACCGGAACCATCATATGTCAGGAAAACCCAAGCATAAAGCAAGGCAGCTTTAATCAACGTCACGACTTGTTTTACGACTTCGGAAGAGAAAAGAGTCGGGTAGTTCAAGCGCAATTTACTTTTTTAGAACATAATATTTTCCATTTTTCTCCACGATATGGACTAACTGATACAAGGCATTTTCAAATCGAAAAAATATTAAAGTATCTCTTAGACAGGGGACAAAAAAATTTGGAAGCAAACTCCATTTTATCCGGTTAATAATTCTTCATTGTTCGCTGTCCCATTTCATTTGTGGTGTTGTATAATCCTAAATATTCTAATTTTGCGAAAAGCATCTGTAACTTTTTTTTTCAGCATAACAAAGAAGATTATACGTACTTTGAAACGCATCAGAATGGTTTACCGGAACCATCATATGTCAGGAAAACCCAAGCATGAAGCAAGCCATGCTTTAATCAACGTCACGACGTGTTCTACGACTTCTGAAGAGAAAAGAGTCTGGGCTTTCAAGCGCAACTTTTTTTTTAGAACTTATTATTTTCTATTTTTCTCCACTATATGGACTAACTTATACAAGGAATTTTCAAATCGAAAAGCTATGATCGTATCTCTTTGATAGGGGACAAAAAAATTTGGATGCAAACTCCATTTTATCTGGGTAATAATACTTCTTTTTCGATTTCCCATTTCATTTATGCTGTTGTATCATCCTAAATATTCTAATTTTCCGAAAAGCATCTGTAACTTTTTTTTCAGCATATCAACGAAGATTATACGTACTTTGAAACGCATCAGAATAGTTTACCGGAACCATCATATGTCAGGAAAACCCAAGCATGAAGCAAGCCATGCTTTAATCAACATCACGACGTGTTTTCGACTTCGAAGAAGAAAAGAGTCGGGCATTTCAAGCGCAATTGACTTTTTTAGAACATAATATTTCCCATTTTTCTCCACGATTATGGACTAACTGATACAAAGCATTTTTAAATCGAAAAAATTTTATCGTATCTCTTAGATAGGGGACAAAAAAATATTATGCAAATTTCATTTTATCAGGGTAACAATATTTCATTGCTCGCTGTCCATTTAATTGATGGTGTTGTATCATCCTAAACATTCTAGTTTGCGAAAAGCATCGGTAACTTTTGTTTTCACCATATCAAAGACGATTATACGGACTTTGAAACGCATCAAAATGTTTTACCGGAACCATCATACGTCAGGAAAACCCAAGCACGAAGCAAGCCATGCTTTAATCAATATCACGACGTGTTTTACGACTTCGAAGCAGAAAAGAGTCGGGCATTTCAAGCGCAATTTTTTTTTAAAACATAATATTTTCCATTTTTCTCCACGATATGGACTAACTGATACAAAGCATTTTTAAATCGAAAAAATATTATCGTATCTCTTAGATAGGGGACAAAAAAAATATTATGCAAATTTCATTTTATCCGGGTAACAATGTTTCATTGCTCGCTGTCCCATTTAATTGATGGTGTTGTATCATCCTAAACATTCTAGTTTTCCGAAAAGCATCTGTAACTTTTGTTTTCAGCATATCAAAGACGATTATACGGACTTTGAAACGCATCAAAATAATTTACCAGAACCATCATAGGTCAAGAAAACCCAAGCACGAAGCAAGCCATTCTTTAATCAACATCACGACGTGTTTTACGACTTCGAAGGAGAAAAGAGTCGGGCATTTCAAGCGGAATTTACTTTTTTAGAACATAATATTGTCCATTTTTCTCCACGATATGGACTAACTGATACAAGGCATTTTCAAATCGAAAAAATACTATCGTATCTCTTAGATAGGGGACAAAAAAATTTGGATGCAAACTCCATTTTATCCCGTTAATAATACTTCATTGTTCGCTGTCCTATTTCATTTATGGTGTTCTATCATCCTAAATATTCTAATTTTGCGAAAAGCATCTGTAACTTTTTTTTTCAGCATATCAAAGAAGATTATACGTACTTTGAAACGCATCAGAATGGTTTACCGGAACCATCATATGTCAGGAAAACCCAAGCATGAAGCAAGCCATGCTTTAATCAACGTCACGACGTGTTCCACGACTTCTGAAGAGAAAAGAGTCTGGCCTTTCAAGCGCAACTTTTTTTTTAGAACTTATTATTTTCTATTTTTCTCCACGATATGGACTAACTTATACAAGGAATTTTCAAATCGAAAAGATATGATCGTATCTCTTTGATAGGGGACAAAAAAATTTGGATGCAAACTCCATTTTATCTGGGTAATAATACTTCATTTTTCGCTGTCCCATTTCATTTATGGTGTTGTATCATCCTAAATATTCTAATTTTCCGAAAAGCATCTGTAACTTTTTTTTCAGCATATCAACGAAGATTATACGTACTTTGAAACGCATCAGAATAGTTTACCGGAACCATCATATGTAAGGAAAACCCAAGCATGAAGCAAGCCATGCTTTAATCAACATCACGACGTGTTTTACGACTTCGAAGGAGAAAAGAGTCGGGCATTTCAAGCGCAATTTACTTTTTTAGAAAATAATATTTTCCATTTTTCTCCATGATATGGACTAACTGATACAAGGCATTTTCAAATCGAAAAAATACTATCGTATCTCTAAGATAGGGGACAAAAAAATTTGGATGCAAACTCCATTTTATCCCGTTAATAATACTTCATTGTTCGCTGTCCCATTTCATTTATGGTGTTCTATCATCCTAAATATTCTAATTTTGCGAAAAGCATCTGTAACTTTTTTTTTCAGCATATCAAAGAAGATTATACATACTTTGAAACGCATCAGAATGGTTTACCGGAACCATCATATGTCAGGAAAACCCAAGCATGAAGAAAGCTATGCTTTAATCAACGTCACGACGTGTTCGACGACTTCTGAAGAGAAAAGAGTCTGGCCTTTCAAGCCCAACTTTTTTTTTAGAACTTATTATTTTCTATTTTTTTCCACGATATGGACTAACTTATACAAGGAATTTTCAAATCGAAAAGATATGATCGTATCTCTTTGATAGGGCCGGGGACAAAAAAATTTGGATGCAAACTCCATTTTATCTGGGTAATAATACTTCATTTTTCGCTGTCCCATTTCATTTATGGTGTTGTATCATCCTAAATATTCTAATTTTCCGAAAAGCATCTGTAACTTTTTTTTCAGCATATCAACGAAGATTATACGTACTTTGAAACGCATCAGAATGGTTTACCGGAACCATCATATGTCAGGAAAACATAAGCATGAAGCAAGCCATGCTTTAATCAACATCACGACGTGTTTTAAGACTTCGAAAGAGCAAAGAGTCGGGCATTTCAAGCGCAATTTACTTTTTTAGAACATAATATTTTCCATTTTTCTCCACGATATGGACTAACTGATACAAAGCATTTTTAAATCGAAAAAATATTATCGTTTCTCTTAGATGGGGGACAAAAAAAATATTATGCGAATTTCATTTTATTCGGGTAACAATGTTTCATTGCTCGCTGTCCCATTTAATTGATGCTGTTCTATCATCCTAAACATTCTAGTTTTGCGAAAAGCATCTGTAACTTTTGTTTTCAGCATATCAAAGACGATTATACGGACTTTGAAACGCATCAAAATGTTTTACCGGAACCATCATATGTCAGGAAAACCCAAGCATGAAGAAAGCCATGCTTTAATCAACGTCACGACGTGTTCGACGACTTCTGAAGAGAAAAGAGTCTGGCCTTTCAAGCGCAACTTTTTTTTTAGAACTTATTATTTTCTATTTTTTTCCACGATATGGACTAACTTATACAAGGAATTTTCAAATCGAAAAGATATGATCGTATCTCTTTGATAGGGCCGGGGACAAAAAAATTTGGATGCAAACTCCATTTTATCTGGGTAATAATACTTCATTTTTCGCTGTCCCATTTCATTTATGGTGTTGTATTATCCTAAATATTCTAATTTTGCGAAAAGCATCTGTAACTTTTTTTTTCAGCATATCAACGAAGATTATACGTACTTTGAAACGCATCAGAATAGTTTACCGGAACCATCATATGTCAGGAAAACCCAAGCATAAAGCAAGGCAGCTTTAATCAACGTCACGACTTGTTTTACGACTTCGGAAGAGAAAAGAGTCGGGTAGTTCAAGCGCAATTTACTTTTTTAGAACATAATATTTTCCATTTTTCTCCACGATATGGACTAACTGATACAAGGCATTTTCAAATCGAAAAAATATTAAAGTATCTCTTAGACAGGGGACAAAAAAATTTGGAAGCAAACTCCATTTTATCCGGTTAATAATTCTTCATTGTTCGCTGTCCCATTTCATTTGTGGTGTTGTATAATCCTAAATATTCTAATTTTGCGAAAAGCATCTGTAACTTTTTTTTTCAGCATAACAAAGAAGATTATACGTACTTTGAAACGCATCAGAATGGTTTACCGGAACCATCATATGTCAGGAAAACCCAAGCATGAAGCAAGCCATGCTTTAATCAACGTCACGACGTGTTCTACGACTTCTGAAGAGAAAAGAGTCTGGGCTTTCAAGCGCAACTTTTTTTTTTAGAACTTATTATTTTCTATTTTTCTCCACTATATGGACTAACTTATACAAGGAATTTTCAAATCGAAAAGCTATGATCGTATCTCTTTGATAGGGGACAAAAAAATTTGGATGCAAACTCCATTTTATCTGGGTAATAATACTTCATTTTTCGATTTCCCATTTCATTTATGCTGTTGTATCATCCTAAATATTCTAATTTTCCGAAAAGCATCTGTAACTTTTTTTTCAGCATATCAACGAAGATTATACGTACTTTGAAACGCATCAGAATAGTTTACCGGAACCATCATATGTCAGGAAAACCCAAGCATGAAGCAAGCCATGCTTTAATCAACATCACGACGTGTTTTCGACTTCGAAGAAGAAAAGAGTCGGGCATTTCAAGCGCAATTGACTTTTTTAGAACATAATATTTCCCATTTTTCTCCACGATATGGACTAACTGATACAAAGCATTTTTAAATCGAAAAAATATTATCGTATCTCTTAGATAGGGGACAAAAAAAATATTATGCAAATTTCATTTTATCAGGGTAACAATGTTTCATTGCTCGCTGTCCCATTTAATTGATGGTGTTGTATCATCCTAAACATTCTAGTTTTGCGAAAAGCATCGGTAACTTTTGTTTTCACCATATCAAAGACGATTATACGGACTTTGAAACGCATCAAATGTTTTACCGGAACCATCATACGTCAGGAAAACCCAAGCACGAAGCAAGCCATGCTTTAATCAATATCACGACGTGTTTTACGACTTCGAAGCAGAAAAGAGTCGGGCATTTCAAGCGCAATTTACTTTTTTAGAACATAATATTTTCCATTTTTCTCCACGATATGGACTAACTGATACAAAGCATTTTTAAATCGAAAAAATATTATCGTATCTCTTAGATAGGGGACAAAAAAAATATTATGCAAATTTCATTTTATCCGGGTAACAATGTTTCATTGCTCGCTGTCCCATTTAATTGATGGTGTTGTATCATCCTAAACATTCTAGTTTTCCGAAAAGCATCTGTAACTTTTGTTTTCAGCATATCAAAGACGATTATACGGACTTTGAAACGCATCAAAATAATTTACCAGAACCATCATAGGTCAAGAAAACCCAAGCACGAAGCAAGCCATTCTTTAATCAACATCACGACGTGTTTTACGACTTCGAAGGAGAAAAGAGTCGGGCATTTCAAGCGGAATTTACTTTTTTAGAACATAATATTTTCCATTTTTCTCCACGATATGGACTAACTGATACAAGGCATTTTCAAATCGAAAAAATACTATCGTATCTCTTAGATAGAGGACAAAAAAATTTGGATGCAAACTCCATTTTATCCCGTTAATAATACTTCATTGTTCGCTGTCCCATTTCGTTTATGGTGTTCTATCATCCTAAATATTCTAATTTTGCGAAAAGCATCTGTAACTTTTTTTTCAGCATATCAAAGAAGATTATACGTACTTTGAAACTCATCAGAATGGTTTACTGGAACCATCATATGTCAGGAAAATCCAAGCATGAAGCAAGCCATGCTTTAATCAACGTCACGACATGTTCCACGACTTCGGAAGAGAAAAGAGTCTGGCCTTTCAAGGGCAATTTATAATTTTAGAACATAATAATTTCTATTTTTCTCCACGATATGGACTAACTTATACAAGGAATTTTCAAATCGAAAAGATATGATCGTATCTCTTTGATAGGGAACAAAAAAAATTTGGGTGCAAACTTCATTTTATCCTGGTAACTAGAAATACATGCATGCAGCAACCCCTCGCCATTTCAAACGAAGCAAAATATTTCCTGAGCTAGCCAGACCTAACCTTCAATATTATGAAATGTCCTAAGTGTAAAGCCGATAGCTGATGTTTCAAATATTTCGGAAACAAACACAGTCGTAAATGTGAAATGAAATTCCCCGTTTTCCTGCTGCTTTCCGTTGCATTAAGTTATAGACTTTCGGTAAACCTTTAAAACATCAAAACAGCCGAAATAATATAAAGAACCAAGCAGCGAACGTCGAATGTTGTTTTTCGATTATTAAATTCATGCAGTGATTGGAGTCGACTATATATAAACCTTTAAAGTGATATTTGTTATATTAAAACTCCGAATTACACTTTTAAGGACTCTTTTGGAAGTTAAAACGATGATATAAAGCCTTAGATAGTCGGTTAATGTCTTCGCAGAACCGAGCAAAACGACATACTGTACCAAGGTCATAAAATGTATTCGTACAGCAAGTACGAAATAAACCTCGAAATAAAAAAAATAAACACGTACCATTTCAAGGATTATAATCGAGTTGTTCCTTTTCACCGCTAATTTCTCCAGTTCTGATAATATTTTAAAATCTTCCCAGTGTTTTATCTGTTATTTGATTCCACATTTCATATTTTGTTTTCGAAACATTTTTTTAGAAAATAGTTTGCAAAATGACAGTTAAATTGCTGACGTTTTTCACTGAAACACAAACGTTTCGTCTTTGCCAATCAGGAAGTTGCTGATTACCAGTCTACACTCGTTCGTATTTCACGCATGCGCACAAGTACCATGACCATTGAACGTCCATGACATTTGCGCAACTTTGGATTCCGCTATGTTCTCCCGGGTCCCGGGTGTAATTCCTAATCTCCGGGCGGAATTAGTACCCTCGCACGGTGCTCCGCAACGGGTCGGGGATAATGTTTCATTGTTCGCTGTCCCTTTTCATTTATGGTGTTCTATCATCCTAAATATTCTAATTTTGCGAAAAGCATCTGTAACTTTTTTTTCAGCATATCAAAGACGATTATACGGACTTTGAAACGCATCAAAATGTTTTACCGAAACCATCATACGTCAGGAAAACCCAAGCAAGAAGCAAGCCATGCTTTAATCAACATCACGACGTGTTTTACGACTTCGAAGGAGAAAAGAGTCGGGCATTTCAAGCGGAATTTACTTTTTTAGAACATAATATTTTCCATTTTTCTCCACGATATGGACTAACTGATACCAGGCATTTTTAAATCGAAAAAATATTATCGTATCTCTTAGATAGGGGTTAAAAAAAATATTATGCAAATTTCATTTTATCCGGGTAACAATGTTTCATTGCTCGCTGTCCCATTTAATTGACGGTGTTGTATCATCCTAAACATTCTAGTTTTGCGAAAAGCATCTGTAACTTTTGTTTTCAGCATATCAAAGACGATTATACGGACTTTGAAACGCATCAAAATGTTTTACCGGAACCATCATACATCAGGAAAACCCAAGCACGAAGCAAGCCATGCTTTAATCAACATCACGACGTGTTTTACGACTTCGAAGGAGAAAAGAGTCGGGCATTTCAAGCGGAATTCACTTTTTTAGAACATAATATTTTCTATTTTTCTCCACGATATGGACTAACTGATACAAGGCATTTTCAAATCGAAAAAATACTATCGTATCTCTTAGATAGGGAACAAAAAATTTGGATGCAAACTCCATTTTATCCCGTTAATAATACTTCATTGTTCGCTGTCCCATTTCATTTATGGTGTTCTATCATCCTAAATATTCTAATTTTGCGAAAAGCATGTGTAACTTTTTTTTTCAGCATATCAAAGAAGATTATACGTACTTTGAAACGCATCAGAATGGTTTACCGGAACCATCATATGTCAGGAAAACCCAAGCATGAAGCAAGCCATGCTTTAATCAACGTCACGACGTGTTCTACGACTTCTGAAGAGAAAAGAGTCTGGCCTTTCAATTGCAACTTTTTTTTTTAGAACTTATTATTTTCGATTTTTTTCCACGATATGGACTAACTTATACAAGGAATTTTCAAATCGAAAAGGTATGATCGTATCTCTTTGATAGGGGACAAAAAAATTTGTATGCAAACTCCATTTTATCTGGGTAATAATACTTCATTTTTCGCTGTCCCATTTCATTTATGGCGTTGTATCATCCTAAATATTCTAATATTCCGAAAAGCATCTGTAACTTTTGTTTTCAGCATATCAAACAAGATTATACCTACTTTGAAACGCATCAGAATGGTTTACCGGAACCATCATATGTCAGGAAAACCCAAGCATGAAGCAAGCCATGCTTTAATCAACATCACGACGTGTTTTAGGACTTCGAAAGAGAAAAGAGTCGGGCATTGTAAGCGCAATTTACTTTTTTAGAACATAATATTTTCCATTTTTCTCCACGATATGGACTAACTGATACAAAGCATTTTTAAATCGAAAAAAAATTATCGTATCTCTTAGATAGGGGACAAAAAAAATATTATGCAAATTTCATTTTATCCGGGTAACAATGTTTCATTGCTCGCTGTCCCATTTAATTGATGGTGTTGTATCATCCTAAACATTCTAGTTTTGCGAAAAGCATCTGTAACTTTTGTTTTCAGCATATCAAAGACGATTATACGGACTTTGAAACGCATCAAAATGTTTTACCGGAACCATCATACGTCAGGATAACCCAAGCACGAAGCAAGCCATGCTTTAATCAACATCACGACGTGTTTTACGACTTCGAAGGAGAAAAGAGTCGGGCATTTCAAGCGGAATTTACTTTTTTAGAACATAATATTTTCCATTTTTCTCCACGATATGGACTAACTGATACAAGGCATTTTCAAATCGAAAAAATACTATCGTATCTCTTAGATAGGGGCCAAAAAAATATTACGCTAATTTCGTTTTATCCGGGTAACAATGTTTCATTGCTCGCTGTCCCATTTAATTGATGGTGTTGTATCATCCTAAACAATTCTAGTTTTGCGAAAAGCATCTGTAACTTTTGTTTTCAGCATATCAAAGACGATTATACGGACTTTGAAACGCATCAAAATGTTTTACCGGAACCATCATACGCCAGGAAAACCCAAGCATGAAGCAAGCCATGCTTTAATCAACATCACGACGTGTTTTAGCACTTCGAAGGAGAAAAGAGTCGGGCAGTTCAAGCGCAATTTACTTTTTTAGAACATAATATTTTCCATTTTTCTCCACGATATGGATTAACTGATACAAGGCATTTTCAAATTGAAAAAATACTATCGTATCTCTTAGATAGAGGACAAAAAAATTTGGATGCAAACTCCATTTTATCCCGTTAATAATACTTCATTGTTCGCTGTCCCATTTCATTTATGGTGTTCTATCATCCTAAATATTCTAATTTTGCGAAAAGCATGTGTAACTTTTTTTTGAGCATATCAAAGAAGATTATACGTACTTTGAAACTCATCAGAATGGTTTACCGGAACCATCATATGTCAGGAAAATCCAAGCATGAAGCAAGCCATGCTTTAATCAACGTCACGACATGTTCCACGACTTTGGAAGAGAAAAGAGTCTGGCCTTTCAAGCGCAACTTTTTTTTTTAGAACTTATTATTTTCTATTTTTCTCCACTATATGGACTAACTTATACAAGGAATTTTCAAATCGAAAAGCTATGATCGTATCTCTTTGATAGGGGACAAAAAAATTTGGATGCAAACTCCATTTTATCTGGGTAATAATACTTCATTTTTCGCTGTCCCATTACATTTATGGTGTTGTATCATCCTAAATATTCTAATATTCCGAAAAGCATCTGTAACTTTTTTTTCAGCATATCAACGAAGATTATACGTACTTTGAAACGCATCAGAATGGTTTACCGGAACCATCATATGTCAGGAAAACCCAAGCATGAAGCAAGCCATGCTTTAATCAACATCACGACGTGTTTTAGGACTTCGAAAGAGAAAAGAGTCGGGCATTTCAAGCGCAATTTACTTTTTTAGAACATAATATTTTCCATTTTTCTCCACGATATAGACTAACTGATGCAAAGCATTTTTAAATCGAAAAAATATTATCGTATCTCTTAGATAGGGGACAAAAAAAATATTATGCAAATTTCATTTTATCCGGGTAACAATGTTTCATTGCTCGCTGTCCCATTTAATTGATGGTGTTGTATCATCCTAAACATTCTAGTTTTCCGAAAAGCATCTGTAACTTTTGTTTTCACCATATCAAAGACGATTATACGGACTTTGAAACGCATCAAAATAATTTACCAGAACCATCATAGGTCAAGAAAACCCAAGCACGAAGCAAGCCATTCTTTAATCAACATCACGACGTGTTTTACGACTTCGAAGGAGAAAAGAGTCGGGCATTTCAAGCGGAGTTTACTTTTTTAGAACATAATATTTTCCATTTTTCTCCACGATATGGACTAACTGATACAAGGCATTTTCAAATCGAAAAAATACTATCGTATCTCTTAGATAGAGGACAAAAAAATTTGGATGCAAACTCCATTTTATCCCGTTAATAATACTTCATTGTTCGCTGTCCCATTTCGTTTATGGTGTTCTATCATCCTAAATATTCTAATTTTGCGAAAAGCATCTGTAACTTTTTTTTGAGCATATCAAAGAAGATTATACGTACTTTGAAACTCATCAGAATGGTTTACCGGAACCATCATATGTCAGGAAAATCCAAGCATGAAGCAAGCCATGCTTTAATCAACGTCACGACATGTTCCACGACTTCGGAAGAGAAAAGAGTCTGGCCTTTCAAGGGCAATTTATAATTTTAGAACATAATAATTTCTATTTTTCTCCACGATATGGACTAACTGATACAAGGCATTTTCAAATCGAAAAAATATGATCGTATCTCTTTGATAGGGGACAAAAAAAATTTGGGTGCAAACTTCATTTTATCCTGGTAACTAGAAATACATGCATGCAGCAACCCCTCGCCATTTCAAACGAAGCAAAATATTTCCTGAGCTAGCCAGACCTAACCTTCAATATTATGAAATGTCCTAAGTGTAAAGCCGATAGCTGATGTTTCAAATATTCGGAAACAAACACAGTCGTAAATGTGAAATGAAATTCCCCGTTTTCCTGCTGCTTTCCGTTGCATTAAGTTATAGACTTTCGGTAAACCTTTAAAACATCAAAACAGCCGAAATAATATAAATAACCAAGCAGCGAACGTCGAATGTTGTTTTTCGATTATTAAATTCATGCAGTGATTGGAGTCGACTATATATAAACCTTTAAAGTGATATTTGTTATATTAAAACTCCGAATTACACTTTTAAGGACTCTTTTGGAAGTTAAAACGATGATATAAAGCCTTAGATAGTCGGTTAATGTCTTCGCAGAACCGAGCAAAACGACATACTGTACCAAGGTCATAAAATGTATTCGTACAGCAAGTACGAAATAAACCTCGAAATAAAAAAAATAAACACGTACCATTTCAAGGATTATAATCGAGTTGTTCCTTTTCACCGCTAATTTCTCCAGTTCTGATAATATTTTAAAATCTTCCCAGTGTTTTATCTGTTATTTGATTCCACATTTCATATTTTGTTTTCGAAACATTTTTTTAGAAAATAGTTTGCAAAATGACAGTTAAATTGCTGACGTTTTTCACTGAAACACAAACGTTTCGTCTTTGCCAATCAGGAAGTTGCTGATTACCAGTCTACACTCGTTCGTATTTCGCGCATGCGCACAAGTACCATGACCATTGAACGTCCATGACATTTGCGCAACTTTGGATTCCGCTATGTTCTCCCGGGTCCCAGGTGTAATTCCTAATCTCCGGGCGGAATTAGTACCCTCGCACGGTGCTCTGCAACGGGTCGGGGATAATGTTTCATTGTTCGCTGTCCCTTTTCATTTATGGTGTTCTATCATCCTAAATATTCTAATTTTGCGAAAAGCATCTGTAACTTTTTTTTTCAGCATATCAACGAAGATTATACGGACTTTGAAACGCATCAAAATAATTTACCAGAACCATCATAGGTCAAGAAAACCCAAGCACGAAGCAAGCCATTCTTTAATCAACATCACGACGTGTTTTACGACTTCGAAGGAGAAAAGAGTCGGGCATTTCAAGCGGAGTTTACTTTTTTAGAACATAATATTTTCCATTTTTCTCCACGATATGGACTAACTGATACAAGGCATTTTCAAATCGAAAAAATATGATCGTATCTCTTTGATAGGGGACAAAAAAAATTTGGGTGCAAACTTCATTTTATCCTGGTAACTAGAAATACATGCATGCAGCAACCCCTCGCCATTTCAAACGAAGCAAAATATTTCCTGAGCTAGCCAGACCTAACCTTCAATATTATGAAATGTCCTAAGTGTAAAGCCGATAGCTGATGTTTCAAATATTTCGGAAACAAACACAGTCGTAAATGTGAAATGAAATTCCCCGTTTTCCTGCTGCTTTCCGTTGCATTAAGTTATAGACTTTCGGTAAACCTTTAAAACATCAAAACAGCCGAAATAATAAATAACCAAGCAGCGAACGTCGAATGTTGTTTTTCGATTATTAAATTCATGCAGTGATTGGAGTCGACTATATATAAACCTTTAAAGTGATATTTGTTATATTAAAACTCCGAATTACACTTTTAAGGACTCTTTTGGAAGTTAAAACGATGATATAAAGCCTTAGATAGTCGGTTAATGTCTTCGCAGAACCGAGCAAAACGACATACTGTACCAAGGTCATAAAATGTATTCGTACAGCAAGTACGAAATAAACCTCAAAAAAAAAATAAACACGTACCATTTCAAGGATTATAATCGAGTTGTTCCTTTTCACCGCTAATTTCTCCAGTTCTGATAATATTTTAAAATCTTCCAGTGTTTTATCTGTTATTTGATTCCACATTTCATATTTTGTTTTCGAAACATTTTTTTAGAAAATAGTTTGCAAAATGACAGTTAAATTGCTGACGTTTTTCACTGAAACACAAACGTTTCGTCTTTGCCAATCAGGAAGTTGCTGATTACCAGTCTACACTCGTTCGTATTTCGCGCATGCGCACAAGTACCATGACCATTGAACGTCCATGACATTTGCGCAACTTTGGATTCCGCTATGTTCTCCCGGGTCCCAGGTGTAATTCCTAATCTCCGGGCGGAATTAGTACCCTCGCACGGTGCTCTGCAACGGGTCGGGGATAATGTTTCATTGTTCGCTGTCCCTTTTCATTTATGGTGTTCTATCATCCTAAATATTCTAATTTTGCGAAAAGCATCTGTAACTTTTTTTTTCAGCATATCAACGAAGATTATACGGACTTTGAAACGCATCAAAATGTTTTACCGAAACCATCATACGTCAGGAAAACCCAAGCAAGAAGCAAGCCATGCTTTAATCAACATCACGACGTGTTTTACGACTTCGAAGGAGAAAAGAGTCGGGCATTTCAAGCAGAATTTACTTTTTTAGAACATAATATTTTCCATTTTTCTCCACGATATGGACTAACTGATACAAGGCATTTTTAAATCGAAAAAATATTATCGTATCTCTTAGATAGGGGACAAAAAAAATATTATGCAAATTTCATTTTATCCGGGTAACAATGTTTCATTGCTCGCTGTCCCATTTAATTGATGGTGTTGTATCATCCTAAACATTCTAGTTTTGCGAAAAGCATCTGTAACTTTTGTTTTCAGCATATCAAAGACGATTATACGGACTTTGAAACGCATCAAAATGTTTTACCGGAACCATCATACATCAGGAAAACCCAAGCACGAAGCAAGCCATGCTTTAATCAACATCACGACGTGTTTTACGACTTCGAAGGAGAAAAGAGTCGGGCATTTCAAGCGGAATTCACTTTATTAGAACATAATATTTTCCATTTTTCTCCACGATATAGACTAACTGATACAAGGCATTTTCAAATCGAAAAAATACTATCGTATCTCTTAGATAGAGGACAAAAAAATTTGGATGCAAACTCCATTTTATCCCGTTAATAATACTTCATTGTTCGCTGTCCTATTTCATTTATGGTGTTGTATAATCCTAAATATTCTAATTTTGCGAAAAGCATCTGCAACTTTTGTTTTCAGCGTATCAAAGAAGATTATACGTACTTTGAAACGCATCAGAATAGTTTACCAGAACCGTAATATGTCAGGAAAACCCAAGCATGAAGCAAGCCATGCTTTAATCAACCTCACGACGTGTTTTAGGACTTCGAAAGAGAAAAGAGTCGGGCATTTCAAGCGCAATTTACTTTTTTAGAACATAATATTTTCCATTTTTCTCCACGATATGGACTAACTGATACAAAGCATTTTTAAATCGAAAAAATATCATCGTATCTCTTAGATAGGGGACAAAAAAAATATTATGCAAATTTCATTTTATCCGGGTAACAATGTTTCATTGCTCGCTGTCCCATTTCATTTATGGTGTTGTATCATCCTAAATATTCTAATTTTGCGAAAAGCATCTGTAACGTTTGTTTTCAGCATATCAAAGAAGATTATACGGACTTTGAAACGCATCAGAATGGTTTACCGGAACCATCATGTGTCAGGAAAACCCAAGCATGAAGTAAGCCATGCTTTAATCAACTTCACGACGTGTTTTAAGACTTCGGAACAGAAAAGAGTCTGGCCTTTCAAGCGCAATTTACTTTTTTAGAACATAATATTTTCCATTTTTCTCCACGATATGGACTAACTGATACAAAGCATTATCAAATCGAAAAAATATGATCGTATCTCTCTTATAGGGAACAAAAAAAATTTGGGTGCAAACTCCATTTTATCCTGGTAATAATGTTTCATTGTTCGCTGTCCCATTTCATTTATGGTGTTGTATCATCCTAAATATTCTAATTTTGCGAAAAGCATCTGTAACTTTTTTTTCAGCATATCAAAGAAGATTATACGTACTTTGAAATGCATCAAAATGTTTTACCGGAACCATCATATGTCAAGAAAATCCAAGCATGAAGCCAGCCATGCTTTAATCAACATCACGATGTGTTTTACGACTTCGAAAGAGAAAAAGGTCGGGCATTTCAAGCGCATTTTACTTTTTTTGGAACTTAATATTTTCCTTTTTTCTTCACGATATGGACTAACTGATACAAGGCACTTTCAAATCGAAAAAAATATTATTGTATCTCTTAGATAGGGGGAAAAAATTGGATGCAAACTCCGTTTTATTCGGGTAATAATAATTCATTTTTCGCTGTCCCATTTCATTTATGGTGTTGTATCATCCTAAATATTCTAATTTTGCGAAAAGCATCTGTAAATTTTCTTTTCAGCATATCAAAGAAGATTATACGTACTTTGAAACGCATCAGAATAGTTTACCGGAACCGTAATATGTCAGGAAAACCCAAGCATGAAGCAAGCCATGCTTTAATCAACGTCACGACGTGTTCCACGACTTCGGAAGAGAAAAGAGTCTGGCCTTTCAAGGGCAATTTATTTTTTTAGAACATAATATTTTCTATTTTTCTCCACGATATGGACTAACTGATACAAGGCATTTTCAAATCGAAAAAATATTATCGTATCTCTTAGATAGGGGATAAAAAAATTTGGATGCAAACTCCATTTTATCCTGGCAATAATGCTTCATTGTTCGTTGTCCCATTTCATTTATGGTGCTGTATCATCCTAAATATTCTTGTTTTGCGAAAAGCATCTGTAACTTTTGTTTTCAGCATATTAAAGAAGATTATACGTACTTTGAAACGCATCAGAATAGTTTACCGGAACCATCATATGTCAGGAAAACCCAAGCATGAAGCAAGCAATGCTTTAATCAACATCACGACGTGTTCCACGACTTCGGAAGAGAAAAGAGTCTAGCCTTTCAAGGGCAATTTATTTTTTTAGAATATAATATTTTCTATTTTTCTCCACGATATGGACTAACTGATACAAGGCATTTTCAAATGGAAAAAAGTATGGTCGTATATCTTTGATAGGGGACAAAAAAAATTAGGGTGCAAACTCCATTTTATCCTGGTTATAATGTTTCAATGTTCGCTGTCCCTTTTCATTTATGGTGTTGTATCATCCTAAATATTCTAATTTTGCGAAAAGCATCTGTAACTTTTGTTTTCAGCATATCAAAGAAGATTATACGTACTTTGAAACGCATCAGAATAGTTTACCGGAACCATCATATGTCAGGAAAACCCAAGCATGAAGCAAGCCATGCTTTAATCAACGTCACGACTTGTTTTACGACTTTGGAAGAGAAAAGAGTCGGGCCTTTCAAGCGCAATTTATTTTTTTAGAACATAATATTTTCCATTTTTCTCCACGATATGGACTAACTGATACAAAGCATTTTCAAATCGAAAAAATATTATCGTATCTCTTAGACAGGGGACAAAAAAATTTGAATGCAAAATTCATTTTATCCGGGTAATAATGTTTCATTGTTCGCTGTCATATTTCATTTATGGTGTTGTATAATCCTAAATATTCTAATTTTGCGAAAAACATCTGTAACTTTTGTTTTCAGCATATCAAAGAAGATTATACGTACTTTGAAACGCATCAAAATGTTTTACCGGAACCATCATATGTCAGGAATACCCAAGCATGAAGCAAGCCATGCTTTAATCAAGGTCACGACTTGTTTTACGACTTTGGAAGAAAAAAGAGTCGGGCCTTTCAAGCGCAATTTATTTTTGTAGAACATAATATTTTCCATTTTTCTCTACGATATGGACTAACTGATACAAAGCATTTTCAAATCGAAAAAATATTATCGTATCTCTTAGACAGGGGACAAAAAAATTTGGATGCAAAATTCATTTTATCCGGGTAATGATGATTCATTGTTCGCTGCCCCATTTCATTTATGGTGTTGTATCTTCCTAAATATTCTAATTTTGCGAAAAGCATCTGTAACTTTTGTTTTCAGCATATCAAAGAAGATTATACGTACTTCCTTAACCCATCAAAATGGTTTACCGGAAGTGGCTGAACAACTGACTAAATAAAGTCGAAACGTTGAATCAAAATGCTTACTTTATTCGGAGTTACTATTGTTGTGTATTCAATGAGGAATACCAGACTATAATAGTTCACATTTCCTGCTTTACTTTAAAGGTAATATTCTGTATACACTCAAGGAAATTTAGGAGCTGTTTATTGAGGATATAGCCAGGGGCAGATTAGTATAAAGTGTGATAACTTGCATACCCAGGAACTTCAACAAATATTCCAGAAATTAATTTCAAAAATTATTGTCGTGTGCACGTTATTGACCATGGTAAACATAGCTCTTTGAATTTGCATTAAAACAATGGATAATACGCGATTATCCATTGTTTTTAATGCATTTGGGGCATTCTGGTTCTTACCGGTGGCGATTCGAGGGTTGAGGTTTGCTCTGAAAAAGAATGTTGTGAAAAAACTGTTAAAGAGTTTTCGCTGTAAGTTTCAAAAAATAGACCAAAGGAAAGCGTGCTTTAAAGTACATTAACAATGTATAGTATAGCAAATCTTTTCCTACGGTCTCTCTATAAAGGTAAGTGTTGTTTTCATATGTGATGTTCTTAGAGTCAGCACACTAAGGTCTAACATGTTTAAGGGCGGTGTCTATATTTGTTCCGAAATATCTCAAAACGTACAGAAAGATAATGAAAATCTGTGAACGTAATTGGAAACTATGCTCAAAAGTTCGCTCTAATAAGCGAAAAAATATTCGCACGTAAAAAGGATAAGTGGTTACCAATAGCGACCAGGAGAAAACCCCTCAAGTACAGGAGAGAATCTACTTTACACCGAGGGTACTTAATAACTGACTTCCCTGAATAATGTCAGCGATGGCGACCTTTGCTTACCTGCAAGACAGGAAAGATATTTCAGACTGATCAAGGATTGGCCTAAAAGTGAAAGAATGACGCGAATGTTCGCCAGAATTGACCCAAATGAACCTTCATCATTTTGATAAGTCAGAATATTTCTCATCACCTTGTCGCAGTAATAACTGTGTTTGCACAGACAACGTTGTGGGGACCTGTGCAAGTTCCACCTATACGTTGTGGGGACTTGCTGCATTGTGGGGACCTGAGCCAAGTCCCCACAATGTTTGACCACTATTATCTCAAAGAATAGACCGAAAAAGCTTCTGCAATGATGTTACTAGTAGATTAATACATATCTTCTCCTCCAAGTTTTAATTTGGATACAAAAAAATAGAATATAAGCCAATATAACAAACGTAAATGTGAAATTTATCGAAGTCCCCACAATGCAATTACGCAGGTTTAGTACACACGCAGTGTAAAAAATGCACGGAGCATTGTGAGGACTTGTGCAAGAACTTTCACATTGTGGGGACTTAACCTCAGGTCCCCATAAAGTCATTCCTACGAGTTTTTATCACACTGTATATATAAAATGTCACGCCATAGTACCAGAGTCTCGATTTTCTTTTTTTCAGGAATATTTTGTTAAAATACACATGTACAAAGTATATGTGACAGATGAATGGAGAAATAGTGAAATGATGAAAAAGATTAAAATTGATTTGGCAAATCATTGTGCAAGGCAAATCCTTTATTGGTAATTTGCCTCTAAAAACTCACATTTTTAAACTTATTCATAATGTTGGTTTCAAGTTGATATTTATATCCATGAAGTTTCACCTCGAGGATTACGTTCCTCCCCCGAAATTAGATAGTGTTTAGATATAGATATAGCGCCATTTTGAAAACTAACATATAATAACATTTCAATCTTGATAACCAAAAAAGTGCAGCATTCAAACATTTAAACCTGATGATAATAATAATACAATTTTTACTTTGTTATTCCAAGTGGTAGTGTTTTAATTTGGTCACTGAATACAACAGAATAGCGAATGCTGGAATATCTGTATAGAGCCGAGGTCTATTAGACTTAGGTTATTGTATTTTTAGTTGAAACATTTTGCATGTATTAGGCATGAATTGCGAAACGGGTTTGTCATATTTAACTAATCATTTTTAGTGTTGTAACATTTTATGCAGTATTGTGATGAGTGGCGAAAATTGAAACAAGTCATTAAGGCCTCTTTTCCACTCATCGTAAAATCAACTCGCAAGATCGCTGCGAGTTCTTGCATCTAATTAAAATAGACTGACAAGCATTGTGATTGGACGAAGCTAATCGCAGCAAGCTTGCGAGTAAGTTTTTGCGATGAGTGGGTGAGGGCCTAGTCAGTAAGTCAGGCAGTCATAGTGTAAACTTTCCCGGGAGATTGGTTAATGCTTATAGTAATTTTTTGTTCATGTTCAGTTATGTAAAGTTTATAAATCAGTTTAACTTGATTTATCTATTAATTCGCTGCCCCTTTTGCTAAGGGTGAGTTTTTTTACTCACCCTGTGGTGCATGTAGTCACAGTTGCTTGACGAAGAGATAATTGCGCCCGCTTTGCATGATAAGCTAAAATAATAATTTCAATAATGACAATATCGCCTCTAAAGTACTTTTAGTAGTTTGAGTAATTTCCTGTTTGATTAAGAGTAATTAACTAGTTCTTTATATTTTTAGGACAAACATCTGGTTGCTTAGGTATTAGAGGGCATGGAAACTTTGATCCCTACTCTCTCTTGTCATCCGCGAGTATTATTTTAAAAACTATCTACAGCGATTGAACTTAGATTTTTTACAAGATACTACAACTAGATTAACCAAATTAACCTGGATTACTATGCTGACACAAATCATTACAGACGTGTTGAAAACTTGTAGGGATGACTTTATGGGGACCTGAGTGTACAGTAAGTCCTCACAATGTGAAAGTTCTTGAACAAGTCCTGATGTGTTGAAAACTTGTAGCAATGACTCTATGGGGACCTGAGTGTACAGTAAGTCCTCACAGTGTGAAAGTTCTTGCACAAGTCCTGATGTGTTGAAAACTTGTAGGGATGACTCTATGGGGACCTGAGTGTACACTAAGTCCTCACAATGTGAAAGTTCTTGAACAAGTCCTGATGTGTTGAAAACTTGTAGGGATGACTTTATGGGGACCTGAGTGTACAGTAAGTCCTCACAGTGTAAAAGTTCTTGCACAAGTCCTGATGTGTTAAAAACTTGTAGGGATGACTTTATGGGGACCTGAGTGTACAGTAAGTCCTCATAGTGTAAAAGTTCTTCCACAAGTCCTGATGTGTTGAAAACTTGTAGGGATGACTTTATGGGGACCTGAATGTACAGTAAGTCCTCACAGTGAAAAAAATCTTGCACAAATCCTGATGTGTTGAAAACTTGTAGAGATGACTTAATGAGGACCTGAGTGTACAGTAAGTCCTCACAGTGTAAAAGTTCTTGCACAAGTCCCAATGTGTTGAAAACTTGAAGGAAGACTTTATGGAGACCTGAGTGTACAGTGAGTCCTCACAGTGTAAAAGTTCTTGCACAAGTCCAGATGTGTTGAAAACTTGTAGCAATGACTTTATGGGGACCTGAGTGTACAGTAAGTCCTCACAGTGTGAAAGTTCTTGAACAAGTCATCAAAATGCAACAAATCACGTGGTGTGGGAAAGTGGATGAGTTCACATGTCAACACTTGATTAGAGCAGATAAAGTCCGTATAGGACTTCACAACCATGAAGGACAGCACCTAATACCGTTACATACAGTTATGAATCGCACCCAAGATGAAGACAGTATAACTGTTTTGATTGAAGATAATATAAACCGCAACTGTATATAATTAACAAACTGTTGGGAAGGGGCATTTAAACTATTTTTTACAACACTTTTCTTACAATTTGCAATGCAATTCTACTCCTGAGGCATCTAAACTTGTCAAATACGAACATTTATTACAATCTGCTAACTTTTTTAAAATTTCGAACACTGGTTACAAATCAACATCCCTCAAAATTATAATTGCACTAAGAGTTGCAAGAAAATTGCATAGTGTAACAGTGACAGAGTAGATTTTGTTAAATGTTAACAAAAATTGTAATAAACTTACCACATGCATCATTAAAAAACTCTCAGTCAAAGTTTGCTTAATAGTGATCATTTAAATGGGTCAATGTAACAAAGGTCAAAAGGATTTCTCACATGTTCCATCCTAAAAATATATATTGCAGCGAAAAAGATGTTAGGAGTAAAATAGATACTATTCCATCTTAAATAGCAAATATATTGCCTATGCTGTGTTTATAAAGTGTCACTATAAAAAGATATAAATAACTAAGAGTTAAAGACACAGACAGGAAAAATAACTTACCAAAATGATTTGCTGTAAAAGTATACGAATGTGCTGTGAAACAGTCAGTCTAAGAAACAGAGAATTGTGTTAAGTGATTATATTATCCATAGGAAAAACAAATATGTCCACGTCAGAAACTTGCATGGCCACGTACTTGGCTTGTCATATAGCCAAAATAAGAATATGCTTGCATTTTGTATTTAAAAGTCATCTAAAGCACAGTAGCAGCAATGAGGGAGGGACTCTATCGCACTTAAAACTTTATCGTGTCTTTTAAAACAGAATCTCTCAAGAATTTTGATAGGCAGACTATTCACAGGTGCATTAGGTGCGTAGGTGCGAGATTACACCCTTTCAAGATATAAGGGTTCAGAGTTATATAACCTAAGGATCCAAAGATCCAAAGTTTCAGTGCCCTCCCAATGCATTAAATGAGCCAACATCACGTCTGTCGCAAAATAATTTTAACTTCTGCTCATGCAACTCGTAGTATACAGTACTCAAAGAACTTAAATCATGTTCCCGGCAATATTCAATTGCATTATTGAATTCTACAGTATTTTAAGTTGCTCATGCGTTGCTCATTGCATATTTTTTGTTTGTCTTCTTTTGTATTTTTTTTTGTGTCTAAAGGTCTATTGCACAGTGCCCCATGTGGTGCATTGCATTTAAAAGAAAAAATGAAAATCGTCAAATAAAGGGATACATTTCTAATAATATGGTGCATGGAAGAACACCAAGAAATGTTCAAAAGATGCCAGCAATTCGGTTTAGAAACATGCATGGAGTTACAATAAAGTTACGGACTAACAAAATTGGTCGCAAACAGGGACGACTAAGCAATAGACAATTTATGCACTGAACCGACCATCATTTGATTCAGAACAAACAATCAAGGGTTAACAGAATTTGAACACTAATTAATATCCTAGGAATCCAAAGCATAAGAGTAAAATAGATATTATTCCATCTTAAATAGCAAATATATTGCCTATGCTGTGTTTATAAAGTGTCACAATAAAAAGAAAAAAATAACTAAGCGTTAAAGACACAGACAGGAAAAATAACTTACCAAAATGATTTGCTGTAAAAGTATACGAATCTGCTGTGAAACAGTCAGTCTAAGAAACAGAGAATTGTGTTAAGTGATTATATTATCCATAGGAAAAACAAATATGTCCATGTCAGAAACTTGCATGGCCACGTACTTGGCTTGTCATATAGCCAAAATAAGAATATGCTTGCATTTTGTATTTAAAAGTCATCTAAAGCACAGTAGCAGCAAGGAGGGAGGGACTCTATCGCACTTAAAACTTTATCGTGTTTTTTAAAACAGAATCTAACAAGAATTTTGATAAGCAGACTATTTACAGGTGCATTAGGTGCGTAGGTGCGAGATTACACCCTTTCAAGATATAAGGGTTCAGAGTTATATAACCTAAGGATCCAAAGATCCAAAGTTTCAGTGCCCTCCCAATGCATTAAATGAGCCAACATCACGTCTGTCGCAAAATAATTTTAACTTCTGCTCATGCAACTCGTAGTATACAGTACTCAAAGAACTTAAATCATGTTCCCGGCAATATTCAATTGCATTATTGAATTCTACAGTATTTTAAGTTGCTCATGCGTTGCTCATTGCATATTTTTTGTTTGTCTTCTTTTGTATTTTTTTTTGTGTCTAAAGGTCTATTGCACAGTGCCCCGTGTGGTGCATTGCATTTAAAAGAAAAAATGAAAATCGTCAAATAAAGGGATACATTTCTAATAATATGGTGCATGGAAGAACACCAAGAAATGTTCAAAAGATGCCAGCAATTCGGTTTAGAAACATGCATGGAGTTACAATAAAGTTACGGACTAACAAAATTGGTCGCAAACAGGGACGACTAAGCAATAGACAATTTATGCACTGAACCGACCATCATTTGATTCAGAACAAACAATCAAGGGTTAACAGAATTTGAACACTAATTAATATCCTAGGAATCCAAAGCATAAGAGTAAAATAGAAATTATTCCATCTTAAATAGCAAATATATTGCCTATGCTGTGTTTATAAAGTGTCACAATAAAAAGAAAAAAATAACTAAGCGTTAAAGACACAGACAGGAAAAATAACTTACCAAAATGATTTGCTGTAAAAGTATACGAATCTGCTGTGAAACAGTCAGTCTAAGAAACAGAGAATTGTGTTAAGTGATTATATTATCCATAGGAAAAACAAATATGTCCATGTCAGAAACTTGCATGGCCACGTACTTGGCTTGTCATATAGCCAAAAAAAAGAATATGCTTGCATTTTGTATTTAAAAGTCATCTAAAGCACAGTAGCAACAAGGAGGGAGGGACTCTATCGCACTTAAAACTTTATCGTGTTTTTTAAAACAGAATCTAACAAGAATTTTGATAAGCAGACTATTTACAGGTGCATTAGGTGCGTAGGTGCGAGATTACACCCTTTCAAGATATAAGGGTTCAGAGTTATATAACCTAAGGATCCAAAGATATAAAGTTTCAGTGCCCTCCCAATGCATTAATGAGCCAACATCACGTCTGTCGCAAAATAATTTTAACTTCTGCTCATGCAACTCGTAGTATACAGTACTCAAAGAACTTAAATCATGTTCCCGGCAATATTCAATTGCATTATTGAATTCTACAGTATTTTAAGTTGCTCATGCGTTGCTCATTGCACATTTTTTCTTTGTCTTCTTTTGTATTTTTTTTGTGTCTAAAGGTCTATTGCACAGTGCCCCATGTGGTGCATTGGATTTAAACGAAAAAATGAAAATCGTCAAATAAAGGGAATACATTTCTAATAATATGGTGCATGAAAGAACACGAAGAAATGTTCAAAAGATGCCAGCAATTCGCTTTAGAAACATGTATGGAGTTACAATAAAGTTACAGAATTACAAAATTGGTCGCAAACGGGGACGACTCAGCAATAGACAACTTATGCACTGAACCGACCATCATTTGATTCAGAACAAACAATCAAGGGGTGACAGAATTTGAACACTAATTAATATCCTAGGAATCC
This sequence comes from Dendronephthya gigantea, assembly GCF_004324835.1. Lineage (NCBI taxonomy): Eukaryota > Metazoa > Cnidaria > Anthozoa > Malacalcyonacea > Nephtheidae > Dendronephthya > Dendronephthya gigantea. Next base: position 8,118 of record NW_021163309.1, on the reverse strand, counting down.
AAAGCATAAGAGTAAAATAGATATTATTCCATCTTAAATAGCAAATATATTGCCTATGCTGTGTTTATAAAGTGTCACTATAAAAAGATATAAATAACTAAGCGTTAAAGACACATACAGGAAAAATAACTTACCAAAATGATTTGCTGTAAAAGTATACGAATCTGCTGTGAAACAGTCAGTCTAAGAAACAGAGAATTGTGTTAAGTGATTATATTATCCATAGGAAAAACAAATATGTCCATGTCAGAAACTTGCATGGCCACGTACTTGGCTTGTCATATAGCCATAATAAGAATATGCTTGCATTTTGTATTTAAAAGTCATCTAGGGCACAGTAGCAGCAACGAGGGAGGGACTCTATCGCACTTAAAACTTTATCGTGTTTTTTAAAACAGAATCTCTCAAGAATTTTGATAGGCAGACTATTTACAGGTGCATTAGGTGCGTAGGTGCGAGATTACACCCTTTCAAGATATAAGGGTTCAGAGTTATATAACCTAAGGATCCAAAGATCCAAAGTTTCAGTGCCCTCCCAATGCATTAATGAGCCAACATCACGTCTGTCACAAAATAATTTTAACTTCTGCTCATGCAACTCGTAGTATACAGTACTCAAAGAACTTAAATCATGTTCCCTGCAATATTCAATTGCATTATTGAATTCTACAGTATTTTAAGTTGCTCATGCGTAGCTCATTGCATATTTTTTCTTTGTCTATTTTTGTATTTTTTTTGTGTCTAAAGGTCTATTGCACAGTTTCTTATGTGGTGCATTGGATTTAAACGAAAAAATGAAAATCGTCAAATAAAGGGTTACATTTCTAATAATATGGTGCATGGAAGAACACCAAGAAATGTTCAAAAGATGCCAGCAATTCGGTTTAGAAACATGCATGGAGTTACATTAAGTTACAGACTAACAAAATTGGTCGCAAACGGGGACGACTAAGCAATAGACAATTTATGCACTGAACCGACCATCATTTGATTCAGAACAAACAATCAAGGGGTGACAGAATTTGAACACTAATTAATATCCTAGGAATCCAAAGCATAAGAGTAAAATAGATATTATTCCATCTTAAATAGCAAATATATTGCCTATGCTGTGTTTATAAAGTGTCACAATAAAAAGTATAAATAACTAAGAGTTAAAGACAAGACAGGAAAAATAACTTACCAAAATGATTTGCTGTAAAAGTATACGAATGTGCTGTGAAACAGTCGTCTAAGAAACAGAGAATTGTGTTAAGTGATTATATTATCCATAGGAAAAACAAATATGTCCATGTCAGAACTTGCATGGCCACGTACTTGGCTTGTCATACAGCCAAAATAAGAATATGCTTGCATTTTGTATTTAAAAGTCATTAAAGCACAGTAGCAGCAATGAGGGAGGGACTCTCGCACTTAAAACTTTACGTGTCTTTTAAAACGAATCTCTCAAGAATTTTGATAGGCAGACTATTTACAGGTGCATTAGGTGCGTAGGTGCGAGATTACACCCTTTCAAGATATAAGGGTTCAGAGTTATATAACCTAAGGATCCAAAGTTTCAGTGCCCTCCCAATGCATTAATGAGCCAACATCACGTCTGTCGCAAAATAATTTTAACTTCTGCTCATGCAACTCGTAGTATACAGTACTCAAAGAACTTAAATCATGTTCCCTGCAATATTCAATTGCATTATTGAATTCTACAGTATTTTAAGTTGCTCATGCGTTGCTCATTGCATATTTTTTCTTTGTCATTTTTTTTGTATTTTTTTTGTGTCTAAAGGTCTATTGCACAGTTTATGTGCATTGGATTTAAACGAAAAAATAAAAATCGTCAAATAAAGGGTTACATTTCTAATAATATGGTGCATGGAAGAACACCAAGAAATGTTCAAAAGATGCCAGCAATTCCGTTTAGAAACATGCATGGAGTTACAATAAAGTCACAGATTAACAAAATTGGTCGCAAACGGGGACGACTAAGCAATAGACAATTTATGCACTGAACCGACTATCATTTGATTCAGAACAAACAATCAAGGGGTGACAGAATTTGAACACTAATTAATATCCTAGGAATCCAAAGCATAAGAGTAAAATAGATATTATTCCATCTTAAATAGCAAATATATTGCCTATGCTGTGTTTATAAAGTGTCACAATAAAAAGAAAAAAATAACTAAGCGTTAAAGACACAGACAGGAAAAATAACTTACCAAAATGATTTGCTGTAAAAGTATACGAATCTGCTGTGAAACAGTCAGTCTAAGAAACAGAGAATTGTGTTAAGTGATTATATTATCCATAGGAAAAACAAATATGTCCATGTCAGAAACTTGCATGGCCACGTACTTGGCTTGTCATATAGCAATAATAAGAATATGCTTGCATTTTGTATTTAAAAGTCATCTAAAGCACAGTAGCAGCAATGAGGGAGGGACTCTATCGCACTTAAAACTTTATCGTGTTTTTTAAAACAGAATCTCTCAAGAATTTTGATAGGCAGACTATTTACAGGTGCATTAGGTGCGTAGGTGCGAGATTACACCCTTTCAAGATATAAGGGTTCAGAGTTATATAACCTAAGGATCCAAAGATATTCAGTGCCCTCCCAATGCATTAATGAGCCAACATCACGTCTGTGGCAAAATAATTTTAACTTCTGCTCATGCAACTCGCAGTATACAGTACTCAAAGAACTTAAATCATGTTCCCGGCAATATTCAATTGCATTATTGAATTCTACAGTATTTTAAGTTGCTCATGCGTTGCTCATTGCATATTTTTTCTTTGTCTTCTTTTGTATTTTTTTTGTGTCTAAAGGTCTATTGCACAGTTTCTTATGTGGTGCATTGGATTTAAACGAAAAAATAAAAATCGTCAAATAAAAGGTTACATTTCTAATAATATGGTGCATGAAAGAACACGAAGAAATGTTCAAAAGATGCCAGCAATTCGCTTTAGAAACATGCATGGAGTTACAATAAAGTTACAGAATTACAAAATTCGTCGCAAACGGGCACGACTCAGCAATAGACAATTTATGCACTGAACCGACCATCATTTGATTCAGAACAAACAATCAAGGGGTGACAGAATTTGAACACTAATTAATATCCTAGGAATCCAAAGCATAAGAGTAAAATAGATATTATTCCATCTTAAATAGCAAATATATTGCCTATGCTGTGTTTATAAAGTGTCACTATAAAAAGATATAAATAACTAAGAGTTAAAAACACAGACAGGAAAAATAACTTACCAAAATGATTTGCTGTAAAAGAATACGAATGTGCTGTGAAACAGTCAGTCTAAGAAACAGAGAATTGTGTTAAGTGATTATATTATCCATAGGAAAAACAAATATGTCCATGTCAGAAACTTGCATGGCCACGTACTTGGCTTGTCATATAGCCATAATAAGAATATGCTTGCATTTTGTATTTAAAAGTCATCTAAAGCACAGTAGCAGCAATGAGGGAGGGACTCTATCGCACTTAAAACTTTATCGTGTTTTTTAAAACAGAATCTCTCAAGAATTTTGATAGGCAGACTATTTACAGGTGCATTAGGTGCGTGGGTGCGAGATTACACCCTTTCAAGATATAAGGGTTCAGAGTTATATAACCTAAGGATCCAAAGATCCAAAGTTTCAGTGCCCTCCCAATGCATTAAATGAGCCAACATGACGTCTGTGACAAAATAATTTTAACTTCTGCTCATGCAACTCGCAGTATACATTTTCAAAGAACTTAAATCATGTTCCCTGCAATATTCAATTGCATTATTGAATTCTATTCTAAGTTGCTCATGCGTTGCTCATTGCATATTTTTTCTTTGTCTTCTTTTGTATTTTTTTGGTGTCTAAATGTCTATTGCACAGTGCCCCATGTGGTCCATTGGATTTAAACGAAAAAATGAAAATCGCCAAATAAAGGGAATACATTTCTAATAATATGGTGCATGGAAGAACACGAAGAAATGTTCAAAAGATGCCAGCAATTCGCTTTAGAAACATGCATGGAGTTACAATAGAGTTACAGAATTACAAAATTGGTCGCAAACGGGTACGACTCAGCAATAGACAATTTATGCACTGAACCGACCATCATTTGATTCAGAACAAACAATCAAGGGGTGACAGAATTTGAACACTAATTAATATCCTAGGAATCCAAAGCATAAGAGTAAAATAGATATTATTCCATCTTAAATAGCAAATATATTGCCTATGCTGTGTTTATAAAGTGTCACTATAAAAAGATATAAATAACTAAGAGTTAAAAACACAGACAGGAAAAAAAACTTACCAAAATGATCTGCTGTAAAAATATACGAATGTGCTGTGAAACAGTCAGTCTAAGAAATAGAGAATTGTGCTAAGTGATTATATTATGCATAGGAAAAACAAATATGTCCATGTCAGAAACTTGCATGGCCACGTACTTGGCTTGTCATATAGCCAAAATAACAATATGCTTGCATTTTGTATTTAAAAGTCATCTAAAGCACAGTAGCAGCAATGAGGGAGGGACTCTATCGCACTTAAAACTTTATCGTGTTTTTTAAAACAGAATCTCTCAAGAATTTTGATAGGTAGACTATTTACAGGTGCATTAGGTGCGTAGGTGCGAGATTACACCCTTTCAAGATATAAGGTTTCAGAGTTATATAACCTAAGGATCCAAAGATCCAAAGTTTCAGTGCCCTCCCAATGCATTAATGAGCCAACATCACGTCTGTCGCAAAATAATTTTAACTTCTGCTCATGCAACTCGTAGTATACAGTACTCAAAGAACTTAAATCATGTTCCCTGCAATATTCAATTGCATTATTGAATTCTCTTCTAAGTTGCTCATGCGTTGCTCATTGCATATTTTTTGTTTGTCTTCTTTTGTATTATTTTGTGTCTAAAGGTCTATTGCACAGTGCCCCATGTGGTGCATTGGATTTAAACGAAAGAATGAAAATCGTCAAAAAAAGGGAATACATTTCTAATAATATGGTGCATGGAAGAACACGAAGAAACGTTCAAAAGATGCCAGCAATTCGCTTTAGAAACATGCATGGAGTTACAATAGAGTTACAGAATTACAAAATTGGTCGCAAACGGGGACGACTCAGCAATAGACAATTTATGCACTGAACCGACCATCATTTGATTCAGAACAAACAATCAAGGGGTGACAGAATTTGAACACTAATTAATATCCTAGGAATCCAAAGCATAACAGTAAAATAGATATTATTCCATCTTAAATAGCAAATATATTGCCTATGCTGTGTTTATAAAGTGTCACTCTAAAAAGATATAAATAACTAAGAGTTAAAAACACAGACAGGAAAAATAACTTACCAAAATGATTTGCTGTAAAAGTATACGAATGTGCTGTGAAACAGTCAGTCTAAGAAACAGAGAATTGTGTTAAGTGATTATATTATCCATAGGAAAAACAAATATGTCCATGTCAGAAACTTGCATGGCCACGTACTTGGCTTGTCATATAGCCATAATAAGAATATGCTTGCATTTTGTATTTAAAAGTCATCTAAAGCACAGTAGCAGCAATGAGGGAGGGACTCTATCGCACTTAAAACTTTATCGTGTTTTTTAAAACAGAATCTCTCAAGAATTTTGATAGGCAGACTATTTACAGGTGCATTAGGTGCGTAGGTGCGAGATTACACCCTTTCAAGATATAAGGGTTCAGAGTTATATAACCTAAGGATCCAAAGATCCAAAGTTTCTGTGCCCTCCCAATGCATTAATGAGCCAACATCACGTCTGTCGCAAAATAATTTTAACTTCTGCTCATGCAACTCGCAGTATACAGTTTCAAAGAACTTAAATCATGTTCCCTGCAATATCCAATTGCATTATTGAATTCTATTCACAACCCATATAATGAGATGCAAAGGGATGAATTATCACTGGAGTGACATATATTGCGTCAGTGGCTGTGGGCATCCGTAATACACGGCACTTTGACTATAAATAAGGGTTAAACCCCTAAGCGGGTGCTCAGTTGATTCCAGCGGACAACAAAGGCCGAAGGACGACCCACCCGCCCTTCCCGATATTGCGTGGGTCGTAAAAATCGCCACCTCATCACCAGGCTTGCCAGCCTGGCCTACACCGCTGGATCATATTTCCCCATACTAATACAGACTGAGCATCTCTAGAGGGGTTGTGAATAATGTTGTAATCCCACCCAAAAAGAGGAACTGACTGGGATAAGAAACTTTCTGATTTGATGGAAAGAGCTAGCGCAAGAATACCTGATGATTTTGATGAGCAACTAAGAGAACTAAGAATTGGCTGAGGGTGTGAAGACGTATATATACCAGCAAATGGCCAACAAATTCATTGCAAATTTGACTCTAAATTTTTGGGTGATGTTACGAATTATTCGTAACTTTGTGGGACGATCAAAAATGCAGTTTATAACAACAAAGAACTTACAAACAACTTTACAAGTTCAATTACTAATTTCGTTTTTGGGCATTCGCAAAATTAAATGGCTAGCCATAACACAGCAAATAATCGCCGCGAACGCCTGAGTCTTGATAAAATCGCCGCACACGCACACTCATGTATTGAAAACTTGTAAGGATGACTTTATGGGAACCTGAGTGTACAGTAAGTCCTCACAGTGTAATAGTTCTTGAACAAGTCTTGATGTGTTGAAAACTTGTACCAATGACTTTATGGGGACCTGAGTGTACAGTAAGTCCTCACAGTGTGAAAGTTCTTGCACAAGTCCTGATGTGTTGAAAACTTCTAGGGATGACTTTATGGCGACCTGAGTGTACAGTAAGTCCTCACAGTGTAAAAGTTCTTGCACAAGTCCTGACGTGTTGAAAACTTGTAGGGATGACTTTATGGGGACCTGAGTGTACAGTAAGTCCTCACAATGTAAAAGTTCTTGCACAAGTCCTGATGTGTTGAAAACTTGTAGGAATGACTTTATGGGGACCTGAGTGTACAGTAAGTCCCCACAATGTAAAAGTTCTTGCACAAGTCCTGATGTGTTGAAAACTTGTAGGGATGACTTTATGGGGACCTGAGTGTACAGTAAGTCCTCACATTGTAAAAGTTCTTGCACAAGTCCTGATGTGTTGAAAACTTGTAGGGATGACTTTATGGGTGAGTGAAAATATAAGCCGCTATAATTAACAAACTGTTGTGAAGAGGCAATTTATCTATTCTTCACCAAACTTTTCTTAAAATTTGCAATGCAATTCTACTCCTGCGGCATCTAATGTTGTCAAATACGAACATTTATTACGACCTGCTAACTTTTTTAAAATTTCGAACACTCGCTACAATCTAACATCCCTCAAAACTATAATTGCACTAAGAGTTGCAAGAGAATTGCATAGTGTAACAGTGACAGAGTAGATTTTGTTAAATGTTAACAAAAAATGTAATAAACTTACCACATGCATCATTTAAAAACTCTCAGTCAAAGTTTGCTTAATAGTGATCATTTAAATGGGTCAATGTAACAAAGGTCAAAAGGATTTCTCACATGTTCCATCCTAAAATATATATATTGCAGCGAAAAAGATGTTAGGAGTAAAATAGATACTATTCCATCTTAAATAGCAAATATATTGCCTATGCTGTGTTTATAAAGTGTCACTATAAAAAGATATAAATAACTAAGAGTTAAAGACACAGACAGGAAAAATAACTTACCAAAATGATTTGCTGTAAAAGTATACGAATGTGCTGTGAAACAGTCAGTCTAGGAAACAGAGAATTGTGTTAAATGCTTATATTATCCAGAAGAAAAATAAATATGTCTATGTCAGAAACTTGCATGGCCACGTACTTGGCTTGTCATATAGCCAAAGTAAGAATATGCTTGCATTTTGTATTTAAAAGTCATCTAAAGCACAGTAGCAGCAATGAGGGAGGGACTCTATCGCACTTAAAACTTTACCGTGTCTTTTAAAACAGAATCTCTCAAGAATTTTGATAGGCAGACTATTAACAAGTGCCTAAGGTGCGTAGGTGCGAGATTACACCCTTCCAATATATAAGGGTTCAGAGTTATATAACCTAAGGATCCAAAGATCCAAAGTTTAAGTGCCCTCCCAATGCATTAATG